>NW_027397586.1:9057-22833 GCF_003265705.2 Callorhinus ursinus
TACAAATCGGGTCACTCAGTGTGCAGCCTTTGCAGACTGGATTCTTTCACTTAAAAAAAATACATGTAAAGTTCATCCATGTGATTGTATAGGGTGATGGTTCATTTCTTTTTATTGCTGAATAGATTAACAGGAGAAAAACAAGTCAAAGTTTAATATCATGCATATGTCCTGTATTCATGGGAGTTACCCAGGAAAATGGAGTAATTCCTTGAAGTGGCCCAGCCCTCACCCTAAATGCTATCTTCAGCTAAAGACCAAAAGATTTTGGGTGATGGGAAGGTCAGTTAAGGGATGTTCTCAGGTGAGCACAGTAAATGAGGGTATGGTTGTAACACAGCTTTAAGTCTGTGCCTTCTCTTCCGGTAAGAGTTTCTTGAGATTTAGTAATTCTGTTCCTGATACAGAGGGAGACAGGCTTACAAATGGGGTGTTCCTTTATAAGTGTACATTTCACTCACCAAATGGCAACATTTACCCAGTTGTCAGAGATTCTCCCATATCTGGCGTTTCTTAAAATTAATCAGCCAAAATATCCCTTGTGCCAAAGAGGTATAATTTGCATGGCATATTCTGCTTCCTTCACATGGATGCACTTAGTTTGCTTATGGATTCATTTATGGAAGGACATCCTGGTTTCTTTAACTTTGTAACCATTATGAATAGAGCTACCGTGTATAACTGCATGTGAGTTTTTGTTCTGAAATAGTTTTTCAAAGCAGTTGCTAAATACTAGAAGTGCAATTGTTGGATCTTAACATAAGACTTACTTAGGTTTGGAAAAAAATGGCCAAAATGTCTTCTGAAGGGACAGTTGCTGCCATTCCTCACCTTCCAGCAATTGGAGTTCTTGTTTTTGGAGTTTAGTATTTGTGATAGGTGTGCAGTGCTGTCTCACAGTTGTTTAAATTTGTACTTTCCTAATGATGATGCAAACATATTTTTGTATGCTTATTTTGTATCTGTATATCTTCTTTGTCCAGGCATCTGTTCAGATCCTTACCCATTATCAATTAGGATGTTTGTTTCCTTATCGTTGATTTCTGATAGTCTTTTGTATTTTTTGAATACAAATCTTTTACCGGATTTGCGCTTTGCAAATATTTCCTCCAGTTCGTGGCTTTTCTTTTAGTTTTCTGAGCAAGGTCTTTCACAGAGCAAAAGTTTTTTTTTTTTAAGATTTTATTTATTTATTTGACAGAGAGAGACACAGCGAGAGAGGGAACCCAAGCAGGGGGATTGGGAGAGGGAGAATCGGGCTCCCCGCTGAGCAGGAGCCCAAAGTAGGGTTCGATCTCAGGATCCTGAGATCATGACCTGAGCCGAAGGCAGACGCTTAATGACTCAACCACCCAGGTGCCCCACAAAATTTTAATTTTAGGAAGTTCATGTTATATTTTTTTTCATTTGTGGATTGGCTTTTGGTGTTGTGTGTTAAAACTCATCACTGAACCCAAGACCATGTGGATTTTCTTTTTTTACTTTTTGTTTTTTGAAAGATTTTATTTATTTATTTGACAGAGAGAGAGAGAAAGAGAGAGAGCAAGCACAAGCAGGGGGAACAGCAGGCAGGGGAGAAGCAGGCTTCCTGCTGAGCAAGAACCCCGACGTGGGGCTCGATCCCAGGACCCTGGGATCACGACCTGAGCCGCAGGCAGCCGCTTAACCGACTGGGCCACCCAGGCGCCCCCTTTATTTTGATAGTTTTACGTTTTAAATTTATCTACAATTTTGAATGAATTTTGGTGTAAGTTGTAAAGCCTGTGTCTGCATTTCACTTAATTCCGTATGGTTTCTAATTAATAGTTTCTATTTCTGGAGAAGTCAGGGGATAATTGGACTCCATTTCAGTTCCAATTTCCCAAATGTAATGGATTCAGTTGGACCCCAGATGGGTCAGGTGCCTCCATGCAACTGAGTGCACCGCATCCTGCACTGCCCCCACCTCCCGCAGGGGGCGCCCGAGTCCCGCTCCGCGACCCCTGCGGGGCATGCGCGCTCAGCCCCCCTCCTCCCGTGAGAGGACAGGTGTTCCAAGGCCTCAGGACCGACCCACTGTGCTGACGCCCAGGCTTCGGGAGGACTTGGGGCCTCAGCCACGTTCAGGAGCCGGCCCCCTCAGGACCCGCTGTGGAGACTTCGGGAGGACGTGGGGCCAGGTCCACGCTGACAGGAACCGGGCCTCCTCTGGACCCGCTGTGGGGACTTCGGGAGGACGTGGGTCCGTGTCCACGCTGACGGGAGCCGGGCCTCCTCAGGACCCGCTGTGGAGACTTCGGGAGGACGTGGGGCCGTGTCCACGCTGACGGGAGCCAGCCTCCACAGGACCCGCTGTGGAGACTTCGGGAGGACGTGGGGCCACGTTCACGCTGATGGGAGCCGGGCCTCCTCAGGACCCGCTGTGGAGACTTCGGGAGGATGTGGGTCCGCGTCCACGCTGACAGGAACTAGGCCTCCTCAGGACCCGCTGTGGAGACTTCGGGAGGACGTGGGACGTGTCCACACTGACGGTAGCCGGCCTCCTCCGGACCCGCTGTGGAGACTTCAGTAGGACGTGGGTCCGTGTCTACACTGATGGTAGCCGGGGCTCCTCAGGACCCGCTGTGGAGACTTCAGGAGGACATGGGGCCGTGTCCACACTGATGGTAGCCGGGGCTCCTCAGGACCCGCTGTGGAGACTTCAGTAGGACGTGGGTCCGCGTCTACACTGACAGGAGCCGGGCCTCCTCAGGACCTGCTGTGGAGGACGTGGGTCCGCGTCCACGCTGACGGGAGCCGGGACTCCTCAGGACCCACTGTGGAGGACGTGGGTCCGCGTCCACGCTGACAGGAGCCGGCCTCCTCTGGACCCGCTGTGGGGACTTCGGGAGGACGTGGGTCCGCGTCCACGCTGTCGGGAGCCGGGCCTACTCAGGACCCGCTGTGGAGACTTCGGGAGGAGGTGGGGCCTCGTCCACGCTGATGGTAGCCGGGGCTCCTCAGGACCCGCTGTGGAGACTTCAGGAGGACATGGGTCCGCGTCCACGCTGACAGGAACTAGGCCTCCTCAGGACCCGCTGTGGAGACTTCGGGAGGAGGTGGGGCCTCGTCCACGCTGACGGGAGCCGGCCTCCTCAGGAACCGCTGTGGACGACGTGGGGTCGCGTCCACGCTGACGGGCTCCGGGTCTCCTCTGGACTCGCGGAGGGAGGAGAAGGTGAGGAGAAGCCGCCTGAGCGGGACTGCGGAGGGGGTGTGAGCTCACAGGACCCCGCGGAGGAAGGGCGCGCTGTGTAGACGCCGGGGCTTTGTGCGCGGTGACGCGGGTTCCCACGCGGTGCTGTGCGCGGGGCTGTCGGGTCTCCCCTTCCTGGGCTCGGATCCGCTCGGTGGTCCCGGGGTCTGTGTTCACGCGTCCCTCGGATTCGGTTCCGGGGCTCCTCAGGCAGGCTGCGGTCAGGCAGCGGACACCCACCGCGGCGCTCGTGCTCCCCGGGCCTCGGCCCTGCGTGTCCTCCCCGCGTCCACACCTTCGGGATCGGGGTGGGGCTCCGCCTCCGTCACGAAGGTCGGCGGCTCGGCTTCTCTGGGCCATGCTGACGTGGTGGTTTGAAGAGGAACCGACTCTGCGGGAAACCCGTCACCGCAGCGCAGACCCTCTCTCTCCACACTCAGACCCCAGCCGGCGTCTCCTCACCACACGCGGGGTGCTTCAGGGTGTGTTACCCCCGACGGGGACACTGTCCCGCGGAACCACCACAGAACCCGACGTGAGGACGTCATCCCGGTGCCCACGTTATAACCCAGGCCACGGGCCCACTTCCCCTGTCGCCACCTGCCCCGCGGTCTGAAGCGTCCTTTCCATTCGGATCCAGTTCTTTCTGGAACTGCTCCCGACACGCTGCCTTATTTGGGTGACCTTGGTGGTTGTAAAGAGCGCGATGGGTCCAGTCTGGGTGGACGGTCATGGCTTGTAACGGGGGCTGTTTTCAGTGGCCGTCCACGTCGTGACCTGCATCGGTCCCTCATTCCCGTGTTCACTGTGACTAAACATAGTCACAGTGACCCCTCAGAACGTGTCAGGTGCACAGTTCTCGGCCTTAGCTGGGTTCCCACGGTGGCACGTCATTCTCCAGAACTTCTTCCTTCTCCCCGAGGGCGGCTCTGTATGCGGGAGACACCAGCTCCCCATCCCCCTTTCCCTCGGCCCCTGCAGCCACATTCTACTGTGTGTCTCGGGACACTTCATGTAAGTGGTACCACAGGGTGTCTGTCCTTCTGTCACTGGCTGATGTCACTCAGCGTGATGACTTCCAGCTTCATACGTGTTGTCGCCTGTGTCAGAGCCCCCTTCGTTTTTAAGGCTGAATCGTGTTCCGTTGTGTATACACCACGTTTTGTTTATCGATTCGTCTGTCAGTGGAAACTTGGGTTGCTTCCACCTTTTGACTGTTTTGAAAAATGCTGCTCTGAATAAGGGTACTTCTACTTGAATTTTGGGGGTATGTATCTAGGAGTATAATTGTTGAACCATATGGTCATTCTCCTTTGATCTATTTGCCTAAATGCCAAAATATTTTATACATAGCCTGCACCATTTTTCACAAGCAAGGTGTAAGGGTTTCCGTTTCTCAAGATCCTCTCCAAAATTTGTTATCTTAGTTTTCTTGATTATAGTGATTCCGTTGTGTTAAAAGGACATCTAACTGGTTTAAATCTTCATTTCCATAAAGACTAAGGATGTTTAACATCTACTCATGTGCTATTCACCATTTGTATGATTTCTTTGGAGAAAGGTCTATCCAAGTCTTTTGTCTATTTTAAAAAATGGGTTGTCTCTTTGCTGAGGAGTTATAAAAGCTCTTTACATATTCTGGGCAACAGATTCTTATTAGATACATAATGTACAAATATTTTCTTCCATTCGGCGGGCTATTTGTTCACTTTCCAGATAGTATCTTATGATGTACAAAGATTTTTAATTTTTTTTTACATTTCTCTTTTAAGAGTTAGTGAGTGTGCGAGTGGTCAGGGGCAGAGGGAGAAGGAGAGAGAATCTTAAGCAGGCCCCACACTCAGTGTGGAGCCTGACGTGGGCTCGATCTCATGACCCCGAGATCATGATCTGAGCCAAAATTAAGAGTCGGACGCTTAACCAACTGAGCCACCCAGGCACCCAGAACAGATTTTTAATTTTGAGGATATTATTATATCTATTTTTTTCTTTGCTTCAATATGCTTTGGTGTCAGATCTAATAGCATTGCTAGATCCAAGGTTATGAAGATTTATCCCCATTTATTTCTTCTAGAGTTTATAGTTTTACCTCTTACATTTAAGCCTTTAATGTATTTTGAGTTAATGTTTATATGTGGTGTGAGGTAAGGGTCCAGTTTCATTCCTCTGTACATGGATAGCCAATTGTCTAGCACCCTTTGTTGAAAAGACCATTCTCTCCCCCCAGTGTAATGTTGTCCACCCTTGTCAAAATTCAGTGGACCGTAGGTGGAGGGGTTTTTTTCTGGGCTCTCAGTTAAATCCCACTGATCTGTATGCATATCTTTTTAAAAAAAATGTTTATTTTTAAAAATGTTTTAAATTTAAATTCAATTAACATATAATGTATTATTTGTTTCTGTGTGAATGCATACCTTTATGACAGTATCAGAATGTTTTATTTACTGTTGCTTTGTATTCATATTTGAACTTTGGAAGAATGACCTTCCACATTTGATTTTCTTTTTCAAGATTGTTTTGGCTATTTTGTGTTCCCTTGAAATTCCATATGACTGTTAGGATTAGCTTGTGCAGTTCTTTCCAAAGGCCTTTGTGAATTTTCTTGGAAACACATTGAATTTCCACATTGCATTGTGTACTATTGCCATCTTATCAATAGTATGTCTTTTCATCACTGTGGGGTCCTCAGATTTATTTAGGTTTCCCTTTCTTTCAGCAATGTTTTGTAATTTTCAGCGTACAATACTGGCACCTTGATTACATCTATTCCTAAGTATTTTGTCAATGTTAATGTTCCCTAAAATGGAATTGTTTTCTTAAATTATTTTTTGGATGATTCATGGCTAATGTATACAAATAAGAGAGATTCTTGTGTATTGATATTACCTGGCTGTAATCATTTGTTGATTGTTTAGGAAGTTCTGTCTACAAGATGATGTCATCTCTGGTCTCTGAATAGACCTAGTTCTACTGTTTTCTTCCACATGTGGATTTCTTGCCTTATCATTGTGGGTAGAACTTTCAGTACGATAATGAGCAATGAGTGAAAGCCAGCATGATGGACTTGTGTTTGATTTCAGAGGAGAGCTGTCAGTCCTCAAAATTGAGCATGATGTTTGATTAGAGTTAGGGTTGGGTTTAGGGTTAAGGGTTAGGGATAGGGTAGGTGACCCTGTGACCCATGAAGCCCGACAGTCAGCATGCTGGAGCCAGGCACACTCCCCCTGTGCTGAGCTCCCAGGCAAACCCTGCACGTCCCCTCCCCTGGCTGACCCCCTGCAGGTTCTGTCCCCACCTGCCATGAGTTGAGCACCTTTGGGCACAGCCCTTATTTCTATGCCCTACAGACGGGGTAGAATCAGCTGCATGGGTTTCTAGCCTCTAAGCCTCAGGCTCCCCTTTGTAAGATGGGGTCCTGAGGGCTCCCATCTCTGGGAGCCGAAGGTAGGGAGACCCCACCAGCAGACGCCCTCAGGCCAGGCCAGGACGGTGGTTGTTGCTTAAAGCAGCCCATGGCCTGCCCCCTTGAAGAAAGTGCACGGGTTCATGGCCCAAGTTTTGGGGTCCTGCCACCTGCCTCTGGCAGTGACCCTCCTCCAACCCTGTCCGTTGTCCCTGTGGATACATGGTCTTCCTGGAGATGTTCCTGCAGACAGTTGAGAAGCAATTCATGGTGGACACAGGGTCACCTACTACGTCTTCACCAATCAGTTGCCCGCCAGGCCCCATGTGCCCCTCCGGGAAGGCCGGAAGGTGGTAATCCTCGAGGTTCCCAGCACCCCGCGCTGGGAGGACGCGTCCATGCAGAGCACGTGATGATCCGCCGGTTCTGTAAGCAGCTCTTCCTGTCATCGTGCGCTGAAATAAAGTTCTCAGACACCAATCTGAGTGGCCATGCAGGGCTGCGTCTGTAAGTAGGGCAGCAGCAGCTGGGTTCTGCACATCGCTTTCATTTCAACTTTTATCAGAAAAGCAAGGGCAGATGCCTCAAAGCGTGGGAAAGGAGGACAAAGGGATGGCAAGTATCCTGAAGCTGTGAAGCAGGCCTGTACCCTCCTCTACGCGAAGGCACGCAGGGAGGCCGTCATGGGATTGGGGAAGAGTGGGAAGTTTGTGCTAGCAAACGCCAGGTGCTGGAAGGGGCCACAGAGGGTTACATTCTTTCCTGGCTCCTAACCTAGGCCCTCCCCCTGGGGATCATGGGATCCTGCTCCTACCGGGCCATTGCGTTCAGTAGCCTGAGAACTGGAAAGCTGTTGAAGTTTCAGCTGCTTCCACAATCACTCCTTAGGGCTTACAATATATTTTCTAAGATTAACTCCACAATTCCTCCGTGAGGTGGACTACCTGGTATGCACAGAGGTGGACATGAAGTTCCGCGACCACGTGAGTATGGAGATCCTGTCTCCCTCTTCGGCACCCTGCACCCCGGTTTCTACAAGGTGGCCCACAAGGACTTCAGCTACGAGGATTGGCCACAGTCCCAGGCGCACATCCCCCAGGGGCAAGGGCGACTTTGACTACAAGGGGGCCTTGTCTGGGGGGTTGGTGGTAGAGGATCAACAACTGACCTTGGCCTGTCACCAGACAATGGGGGTCAACCTGGCCAATGGGATCGAGGTTGTGTGGCATGACGAGAGCCAACTGAACAGGTACCTGCTGGACCATAAGCCCATTAAGGTGCTGTCCCCAGAGGACCTGTAGGACCCACAGCTGCTGGCCTGCCCCCGGAGGACCTGTGGGACCCGGAGCTGCTGGGCTGCCCCCGGAGGACCTGTGGGATCCGCAGCTGCTGGGCTGCCCCCGGAGGAACTGTGGGATCCACAGCTGCTGGGCTGTCCCCCATCATGTAGAAGCTGAGATTCATGGCTGTGCCCAAGAATCACCAGGACAGCAGCAGTGGTTAGTACTTGAGGAGTCGTTTTTGTGCCCACCGGGTCTTTCACTTGAGTTAACAGATGAGCCCGAAGGAAGGACGTCATCAGTTAGGAAGTATAGACGAGGTCAGAGTGGAGGTGGGCAAAGCCCTCTTTCAGAGAGCAGGGAAGCTCTGAGCTGCTTCAATACACCTTGCCCTGCTCACTGCTTCCAGCTGCCTGGCCCTGAGTTCTGTCCTTTCAAAGAATTGGTCATCTAGTAAGTAACATGTTTCTCTGAGTTCCATGAGCCACTGGAGCAGATTATTCAAACCTGAAGAGGTGATGGGAACCTCCAAACTGTAGCCCATAGCTTGGAAACATGGGTGACTTCTCTGCCCAGCCACTGGCTGACCACTAAGTTAACAACACAGGGATTCAGTAGCCATAGACACAGCAAAGAATACAGACTTGACAAAGTTAGTTCAGAAAAGTCACTAAACCAACAGTAGCAACTACAACGATCAGCAATCATGAAGTCTGTCGTGGGGAAGGTCTGATGTTCAGGATGCTTCCATTGTAATAGTCATAATGACACCCTGGACTTGTCACTGGGGCCAAGTCCCCTGGCTGGGGGCCAAGTAGCTCCTACATGTTCCATGTACCTCTCTCTGGCTTCTCCAGCCATGCACTGTCCTGTGCTGCTTCCCAGTACAGGTGAGTTTTCACCAAAGCCAGGAAGATGGGATGGGTTTTCTGACTCCCCACCCCCCACCCCACAGTGTTACAAGAGAGGAAAAAGTTTTCCTCAACCCTCTTAAGGTCCCTGGCTGAGTCTGGAAATTGACAAACACAGATGGACAGGAGAAAAGCAAGCAAAATGTATTGATTGCTTTGGTGGGAGCCTCACAAGACCATGATGACCACCAGAGGTGACTGGAGCAGACAGCTCTTCTAACTTTTAGACAAAGAAGCAGTAAGTGTGTGAAGAATTGACAGACACAGGGGTTTGGACTAGGGCTCGTAAACGGTAAAGAAGTTAAATAGGAAGATAAGGATACGTTTAACCAGGTGTGTTCCTATAGACCCCGTGGTCCTAAATTCCTTGACTCTGGTGATAAGCACGTCATCCCTGTTGTCCGGGGAGAGAAAGTTCCACATGGGTGTATTCTGACCTGCTTAAGGGAAGAAGGGCTGATGGCTGGGGGTCAGAGAGACCTTCTTGCTTATGTTCTATGCAAAAGTCCTTTTAGCTTCTATATTTAATTTGCCAAGGTGCCATATTTGGGTTCGTGTGTCCTGACCCTCACTGGCCTGGTGCTGTACTCTGTCTCCTAGTATCCAGGATATTGGGTGTGCTGCTGTGGAGACCTCCCAGCCCTGGGGTAGCCCCTTGTCCAGGGAGGCACCTGCCTGAAGGGGAGGGTTGCTAAGGGCGGCCGCCCCTCCTCAGGGCGATTGGGTTGGAGAGTGCAGGTCTTACTTCGAGAAACTGACTTCATTTCCTGAAAAGGTCTACCTGATAGTGGGATCATACAGGAGTTCTATGTTTAGTATTTTGGGGAAAATCCATCCTTTTCCCAGCATGGCTGTGCCATCCAAAGTCCCTTTTGGATGATTTTTTCCTATAAACCAGAGATTTTTCAAGAACTTCTCCAGCAGAGAACATGAGGAGAATATTTTCATGACCTTAGACAGGCAGAGATTTCCCAGGATGCAAAGTATACGGACCGTAGGAACAAACCGGTGACTTAGAAACTCTGAAATGAAGAACTTGTTCTCCTTCTTCCATTTCTGGCTAGTGTGCTGGTCTGTGGCTCGATCCCACCTCAGGCAGCTGGAAAGTTGACCTCCCAGGTCAGCTACCACTGAGATGGCTACTGTTTCTAGAAATTATTCTTCGGGGTGTGGCCACGGTTCCCCACCCGTGCACTGATCAAGTAGGCGACCTTTAACAGTGGAGCCATGGGTTCTCCAGGAATGGTCCCACGCAATCCCCCAGTAAAGCCATCTCACTGAGGGTTTAGGGGGACGGGAGCTGACCCTAGGCAAAACTGGAGATTCTCACTGTCCCTACCTGGCCTTCAGATGCTCCTCAGTTACTCCGGTGCCTCTGGTGTCTTCTTGGAACCCTGACCTGTCAGTTTTCGGACAGCTGGTCCAGTCGTACCCTCACTTTCTGGGAGGGGGATTTGGTGGAATCTGCAGTGTGTCCTGCAGCCCCACCAGGATCACTTTTTGAAGGCACATTGTCTGGGCCATCTGAGGAGCCTAGACTGTGGGTCTGTGGCCTGGAGGGATTCTGAGCAGAACTGGTGGGATGGGAGGGCTGCAAGGCCCAGAGGCAGGTTTCTAGAAAGCTCTCTGGGGTCCCCGGCATCCTTCCATTTTGGAATCAAAGCCCTGAAATCTTTAAAATGCCAGCAACTGTACAACATGGGCCACAAAAACAAATGTCCTTGTGCACCCAACACCACCTAAACTATTGGCCATTTCTTGTCACTTGAGCTGAGTATAAAGGATTAGGAGTGGGGGCTTGAGCGGGGGGTCCTGGGCCAGACTTTGTATTTGGGGGACAAAGGCAATCAGACAAGCTTGTGCTGAGCCTCAGGAGAGAGTCTGTGTGGAGACCCCAGCTGCAGTCACTGCTGTCCACTGATGCCCCCTCAGCCTGCCCAAGTGCCCCTGCTGCTAGGGGAGCACCTGCTCCCTCCTCTCTGCCTGAGGGCTCTCTCCTGCACCAGGTGCCTCCTCTCCTGCCAGCCTGCGGCCTGGGAGTGTGGCTACCCCCAGTTCCTCCAGCTGCTGGGGGAGCACATGCCCCATCCTCTCTGCAGAGGGCTCACTCCTGCACCAGGTGCGCCTCCTCCTGCCAGTCCCTTCCAGCCTGCCGCCAGGGAGGGTGGCTACCCAGAGTTCCTCCAGCTGCTGGGGGAGCCCCTGCCCCCTCCTCTCTGCAGAGGGCTCTGTCCTGCACCAGGTGCCTCCTCTCCTGCCAGTCCCTGCCAGCCTGCAGCCTGGGAAGGTGGTTATCCTGAGTTCCTCCAGCTGCTGGGGGAACACCTGCCTCCTCCTCTCTGCCTGAGAGCTCTCTCCTGCACCAGGTGCGCCTCCTCCTGCGAGTCACTGTCAGCCTGCAGCCTGGGAGGGTGAATACCCAGAGTTCCTCCAGGTGCTGGGGGAGCACCTGCCTCCTCCTCTTTGCCTGAGAGCTCTATCCTGTACCAGGAGCCTTCTCTCCTGCCAGTCCCTGCCAGCCTGCAGCCTGGGAGGGTGTATACCCTGACAACCTCCAGCCCTGGGGACAGAGCCAAAGCAATGTGGTCTCCCAGCAGTTCTGAGCACCAGGTTCATACATTGCTCACTCTCCTCCTGTGGGCTCACTGTGCCACATCCTCCCTCAGGCTCCCTGGGCCCAAGTCCTCCTCTGCTCAGGGACCACTCTCTGCCCAGGCTCCACACGCTGAGACTGGGAGCAGGACATCTGGACCTTCTGGACTCTCTCTTCTGTGCCCGTGACATGGGCACAGTGCAGCTTCACTGCTCAGAGGAGACCCAGTGCAGGAAGACGCAGGCCGCTGCAAGGGAGATGCCAAGTGATCCCAGAGGGAGCGCACGGGACTTGCACAAGGCACTGGGATCATGGGGCCCAGTGTGGGATCCCGGCGCCCAGCCAAGGGGCATGGGGATTCCTGGTGAGGGCGACCCTGGTGGGGGGAGGGGAAAGCCACGGAAGGGTCCCAGAAGAGGCAGGAGACAAGGAAGATGACAGGACAGAGCTTCCCAAGGAGGTCGATGGAAGGACCAAAGGATCACAGAGGCCCTTGGGAAAACTCAGAGGCTTGGAGATGTTGACTGAAACGCTGTCATTTGGTCAGAAAAGTTGAATCACAACACCTCAGTTGACACTGGATGATTTACTCTTTGTTGGTTCTAGGATTTAGTGCGTACCTGTCATTAGAACTCACATCGCATGAAGTCTAGGATATACTTACTTTTCATCACTTTTCAGGACTAGATTTTTCTAGAGGAAGTGCTAAGCATGGGTCTCTCCATTCGTTTCTTTGTGCAACTGACCTGTATTCAGGAGAAGATTCCCGGTGCTCATCACCACTGCTAGCCCTGAGGACTGCACCCGTCACCTCCCACACTGGACGTGACCATGTGGTTTGTGGGGTGCTCACTGCTGAAGCCCCAGTGCTCAGTACACAGCAGGGACCCCAGATCCTCTGCTGAATGAGGGAGGATGGGAGAGAGGGAAAGAGAGAGAGAGGAGGGAAGGGAGGATGGAAGGGAGGCAGGATCCGGAGAGGGAAGGGAGAGAAGGAGGATGGAAGGGAGGATGGGAGGGGTAGAAGGGAGGGAGGGAGGCAGGGAGGATGGGAGGGGTGGAGGGGAAGGAGAGAGAGAGGGGGGGGAATGAATGAGGGAGTGAATAAATGATGCAGGGAGGGAGGGAATGAAACCACAGAAGCTGGATCCATACCTCAGGAGCCATTATTTGGGGTAAGGTCCAAGGGCATCACAGCCCGGGCCCTGGATGGTGGCTCAGGACATGTCCAACTGTCCTCCCAGTGCTGACCTTCCTTCTCCTTGGATCTGCTGTCATCCTGGATTCTCTCCACATCCTCCTCAAACAATTCTCAATGTTCCCACGAACAGTGTGGCAGGAAGGGGGGTCTCAGGAGTGGCTTCACGGATCCTGTGCCCCGAACGACAAAGTGACAGTAGCTACAGGTCATTCTATCATGAGGACTGGAACCGTGGATCCCATCCATCTCCTTGGGCATTAATGTTGTTCCATTCCCTGCTCTCTCCACCACTGCTGTCATGAACACTCCTGAAAATACATCTGTGAAAAACCGAGCCAGAGTTTCTGGGGGTGAGTCCGAGGCTGAGCATACCAGGTGATGGGTGCACCTGTGGCCTGGGATGGGTGCTGCTCACTGTTCTCCCAGACAGGGGTGCCCGTCACCCTTCTCTCCAGGGGACCTGCATTGGTCCTCCGCTTCCTCACGTTCTCCCCAGACCAGACACCTGCCGGTCTGAGGGTGACCAGCGCTGCCTCCATAGGATTTCCTTTGCTGGAGTCCTTACCCGGGAGCTCCACATCTCTCACACATATTCCCTGTGTGCCTATCCTTCCGCCTTGGAATTGCATGTGTTTGGTCTCCATCCCTGTGGAACCCAGTGACTTGGAGCATGGTTTGGACCACAGTCAGGTGAAACCTTTCTCTGGCCTTGGGTTGTGAGCAGTGCTTTTGCCCTTTGTGGTGTGTCTTCTAGCTTTGTGCATTTCCCTGGTTTCTGTGTGGGCCACAGGAGGAACCAGCCATTTCCTGTCTGGGGTCAGGCTGTGGTGTCCCAGCAGGAACAGGGGTCTCGGCCCAGAGATTGTGCCCATAATTCCTAAAGTACCTCTATGATTACATGTGATGTGTAATCCACTGGGGATTTCAATATCAAATAAGAGAAATTCTATGTCAAGTAAACACAGGAGAAAACGAGTCCCTTTTGAAAATAGGTGGGCAGACACAAAGGCCCTTACTGGGTGATTCCACTTATGGAATCATCCAGAACAGGTAAAAGAACAGAGAGAGAAAGCACCTTAGGGGTTGCCAGGGTCTGGGCTGGGGGATAAATGGGCAGGGAGGCCTTCTGGTTCGGGGACTCCTTTGGGGAATGAGATATTCTGCAGCAATGTTC
>NW_027397587.1:0-8957 GCF_003265705.2 Callorhinus ursinus
GTGTGTGTGTGTGTGTGTGTGTGTGTGTGTGTGTGTGTGTGTGTGTGTGGCTTGTGCGAGGAGATGCTCTTGCGTCCAGCCTGGGTGGCCCCCCAGCTCCCCTGGCTTCTGCTGCTCTCGACCAAGTGCCTGACTTCCGAGCCCTCTCGTGCCAGGCTCCTGGGGGCGGTGACGTGAAGCCTGTGTGAAGCGTGGGTGAATGCTTGGAACTGTTTCCAGTTCCAAATATCAACCAAGTAGAAAGCTGGTGTCCATGGAGAACACTCATATAACATCCAGTGGGACGGTTGTAGTTGGAACCCAAGCGACCATTTCCCTGTTTTCCTCCCAGGAGTGGAAGGGTTTCCTGGGAAGCCACAGAGCAGTGTAGAGCGTGTCCTTGTATGGGGAGTTTTCAGTCTGTTCTACATCTGTTTCTCAGGGACGGGATGCCTGCCAAAGAGGGTGTGGTATCTGTTGTTGTGAAAGTTTCTTTTCAGATAAGGCCAGAGAGAAGGAGAGGTCGTGGGAAGAGGGAGAGGTGGGGGGATGGAGATGGACCAGGCGGGCACGGGGGAGGGCCTGTGTCTGTGCAGGTGCGGGCATTTGGGATGGCCCGACTGAAATGAGGCCAAAACGCGGAGGAAGCGATGGGGCAAGGAGAAACTTGGTGACTGAGGCTCAGATAGGAGCCATCTGAAGCCCAGCATGGTGGCACAAGACATGGGAAAGCAGGAAGCGAAACGGAAATCAAACCTCATGGCCAATGTCAAAAGGGAAACACTGTAGGTAGGAGGCTGTGCATAAGATGCCGGGAGACCCTTTGTTTCGTTAACAAAAGGAATATTTAGATGATTAGATTTTGGTGCATCCTCTGTGTTTGGAAATGTCAGATGATCTCTTCGCTGGATCATTTGAGGGTTCCCATTGCCTGTTGCCCCATGACTCACCTTAAAGAACTTGGCTTGTGACGTGTGTGTGCGTTTCTCTGTGTGGAGGTGTGTCCCAGTGAGTGGATGTCGTTAACACATAGGACTATGCAACAAAAGACACACATTCTGTAGAAATAAATCACGTAAGACCACCACCTGTTCTAGGGTTTCAGCATGATTGTGACCAAACCATTTTAGAGAATCTCCTTACTGGAAGGCACAACACTCTGAAACTTTAAGATTACAGATTATTTTACTGCAATAGGAAACAACAACTGGAATGGTATCTCAGACTCTGCATGAGATAACTCTGTTCCTGTTGCAAAGCAGAAGGATGTGTATTTTGATAGTGATGTTTCATCTCTGGCCCATGATATTGTGAATGTACCCATTCTGTGCAGAACCACAGCTGCTTCCCAGGCCATGTTGGGTGGAGAATCACTGTTCTAGCCCCATACAGCCTCACCAATCTGTCTGTATTCTTCGAGACACTGGAATTGGTGAAAACTACAGGGAGTGGGGGAAGAGATACTTTGTCTTGTTTTCCTGACTTTGGGTTTTGTTTCTGTATCATCTCTTCTCAGCTATCATATGTTTCCACTGAGATCTCATAATGAGTTGCCAAATTTGAAATGCATTAACCAGTTGTCTGGATCTGGAGAGTCATACAGTGGCTGTAGTTTGAATAAGTTATGTGTGCATGTAAAATATATACATATATACGAGTATGTGCATGAAATGTATATCTTTGTACTTTTTGATACAATGTACTCATTTGTAAATTTTTAATTGTTTGATATAAATCAAAAGGTTGTTGCAAAACTTTATATTTAAGAACATTGTTAAAAAAAAACCCAAAAAGAAGTCCCAACCCTGCAACACAACTGGGACCTGCTTTAAAACAATCCTGTTATTGACGAGTTTGCTGCCTGAGTAATACTGCTCACCCAGAATTTGGATTCTGTTATTGTTTCTACAATGACATTTGGTATGAATCAAAGTCCTTGGATTAAAATAAAACTTGGCAAAAAATCAAAACAAACCCCACCATGCTGCTGGGTGATGTATGCAAGAGGTGTGGGAGTCAGCAACCTGTGCATCCTCAGGACGCAGGGCCACCTCAATGGGCGTGTGGGCAGGAGTGCAGAGCTGAGCAGCTCTCCGGAGAAAATAACCCCCTAAAACTGATTTGGGCCTGTTCATGATGCAAGTGTGGATCAGCCTGAGAATCTGGGTGGGGTTGGGGTGAGGGTCATGGGTTGGGGTCAGGGCCAGGGTCTGGATCGGGGTTAGGTTTAAGCATAATTGGCTTTCTGCCCCCTCCTCCATCTCCCTGGGCCTCCAGGGTAGACAGGACTCACCCAGGGTCACACACGAGTCAGAGGTGAGCTGGAGCATTGGTTTTCAGCCCTTCACTCCTGGGCTCAGACAGAAGAAAAGTGAAATGTCCACCTGATCCCTGACTGTTTGAGATCCAACTCCTCCCCTGTCAGAGGTTATAGGGGGCCTCAGAGGTTATACAGGGATCTTCCGCCCTCCACCTTGGAAGGGTGTTGCTGGCCCCACTCTGCCTGGGCAGCCGCAAGTTCCAGCATGGCCCCACCACACGAGGGCACTCTGTAGACATGAATGGATTCATATAGGACTGACTGCCGTGGCCTGCCCGCCCCCATGTACAGCCTTCTTGCAGGCTGTTGGGGCCCCCCTGGCGCTGGCTAGATCCTTCGTCCCATCTGAGTGATCAGCAGGAAACAGGCAGTAGACAGGACAGCCCTTGGCCTCTGACCATCCAGGGAGGCATCTGTGGCCCTCCCGCTCAGGCCAGAAAGGGCCCTGACAACCCCCACAGCCATTACTGAGCTGATTGTACTCCTGGCAGTGTAACAGGCCCATGGGCAGTGTAGACAGCCCTGCAGGATGTTTCTATTCCCAACGTCTGTGTGGTTGAGACAAGTGCTTCCTCCTTCACAGTCTCTTAACCCTCCAAATATTGGATGTGGCCCTGTCCACAACAGCCATACAGCCATACAGCAGACTGACCCTGCAGTCCTTTGGCCTCCAGTTTGTGATGGAAAACTTTGACATACGTATTTGTTAAGAATTAAGGTTTTGGGAGTAACTGTGCCTCCCAGCAGGCAGTTTCTCAGTGAGGCTGCCTGGTTTCAGAGAGTCACATGCATGATTCAGGGACTGTGTCCTCTAGAAAGTCTGCCAAGTGTGGATTTGTGGTGTGGAATAATCCTTGAGCTTCCCACTGTTTCAGTGTGCGATACTTTCCTTATCACCCTCACATTGGCTCTCTGTTCTTCATAACAGAGAGAAGAGACTGGAGAATGAGCCAGTTTGTTCTTTGGGGAGGAGTGATTAATGTGGGGGACAGGTGTGACTCCGGGACTCCTTCCTCCCAGGGAGAAGAGTGAGGTCTGTGTGCCTTCCAGTCTCTGAGACGCGAGGACCCAATATCCAAGGCAGGAGCCTTGAGTTTCCTGCCAACAGCAAAGTTGCTTCTTCAGCAAGTGGGAGATCGACTTGCCGTCATGGGAAAACAGCAAGAGCACTGGATGCGCGGCTGCAGCCCGTGAACCTAACAAAGTGACCCCTTCCTTCCTTGGGCTTCAGATCCAAAGCAGTGCAGTCAGTCACCAGTGATGCGGAATCTGCTGCTTTCCCAGCCTGGCATCTCTTCTCACGTCAATGTCCAGCACCTCCGCTTGCCTTTGGGAAACCCACGTCACCTGCCTACCATCCAGACAGTTCCAGAGGGCAGACCCCACTTTCCACCCACTTCAGAGGTGGGGTTATGATCCAAGTCTACCCAACCCCTTGCTCTATTTTCTGGGTGCTCTGATGGCTTCAAGGATGAGAGTGTGACCCATGCCGGGCCAAAGACACTTAAAGCCATGAATTTTCATGTAACCCAAGGGAAAGAGAAACCTTTCCCAGTAGAATGGATGGTGAGTGTGTGTCAGCCTGGAGTTGTGGGAGGCCCCAGATGCAGTCAGAGAGACTGCGCCTATGAATGGGGCCACCCCAGAGCCCTTAGCAGGATGGAGGTTTGGAGGGGGTCTAGGTCACTTTTTGAGAGTGTGAGCCTTTGGGCCTGCCAGGTCCAAACCCACTCTTGTCTCTTGCACGTATTAAGGTATTTCTACCATTAAAAAATATTAACTTCTTTTATTTTAGTAAGTGTGTCCAGTCCCTTGCCTTCCAAAAACAGCTAGGTGACACATCAGGATCAAAAATCCCTGAGACTCCGCGTGCACAGTGTCCTCGCTGAGCAGGGTATGGCTGGGGGAGAGGAAGACAGTGAGTGGGGTCGGGTCTGAGGGCAGCTCCAGAACAGTTCTGTCCCTGTTCCTTTTCTGTCCTAGGAGAGGAAAACCCCAGAACAGTGAGAGGAGAACCAGCAGTAGAGAAGAGGCCCTGGATGGCTAATTGGTCTGCCTGTTTTTTCCTTATTTTAGCGTCCATTTTATTATTGTGCATTTTTATTAGGAAATCAACCATTTCCTCTAGGCTTCCAGCCCGATGTAATAGGTTTCCCTTATTTGACATTTAATGTCTGGTTTTATTTTAAAGATTTTATTTATTTATTTGACAGAACAAGTGAGCGAGAGAGAGAGCACAAGTAGGGTGAGCAGCAGGGAGAGGGAGAACGAGGCTCCCGCGGAGCAGGGAGCCCGACGTGGGGCTCGATCCCAAGACCCCGGGATCATGACCTGAGCTGAAGGCAGACGCTTAACTGACTGAGCCACCCAGGCGCCCCTGACTTCTCCTCTTTTTCTAGTTTTCTACAAAATTGTCACAATTAGTGAAGAAATATCGATATGTTATTTTTAGTGGGAGTCCGTACTTTATTCAGGTTCCCTCTGTTCTACCTTTTCTTGCTCAAGGATCCCATGCAGGGCACCACGTGACATGTGCTCATCATGTGTCTTTAGGCTCTCCTTGGCCATGACGGTTTCTCAGACTTGCTTTGTTTCAGTGACCTTGGCAGTGTTGAGGAGGACTGGTCAGGCATTTTGTAGAAAGTCCCCCTTTGGGATTTACTTGTTTTCCTCCTGATTAGACTGGGGTTATGGGTTTTGAGGAAGCAGATCAGGGAGGTAAAGTGCTTTGTCATTACTTTACAACAAGGGAACACTTGTCACTGTCCATGTTAACGTTGGCCACCTCGCTGAGGCAGCATTGGTCAGGCTTCCCCACCAGGAAGTTACTCTTTCCCATGTGCAGGAAGACAAGTGCCCTGAGCCCCCACTTTAGGAGAGGAGAGTTAGCTCCATTTAATTGATGAATGGTTGAGTATCTACATCTATTATTTGGAATTCTTTAAGAGAAGTCTATTCAATCCTGCTTATAAAAAGCTATGTAATTTGTTAATAAAAATGCAACAAAGTAATTTAAAAGATCCCAATCCCATTGGCTTCATTGACCAATTCATGAAACAGGCAGCATCCCGTTTAGCAAAAAGAAAGGGGCTCTTTTGAGCTGCGGGGAGGGGAAGGATTTTAAAGGCAGAGAGGGCATTGAAAAAAAGAAATTACTAGAAAAAGATGCACTATTTTAGGCAATGTCCCCCTCCTAAGGGGAACAGAAGGGGCCATTCAATTCATTTTCCAGGTTGACCGGTTAAAGTTTATGTGGAGGTGAGGGTGTGTGGAACTGCAGTTAGGTCAGGTAGTAAGTCTTGGTTTGCTGGCTTGGGTCTCCTGACATAAGTGACTCCATTTTGGCCCTGTGGTTACTTTTTAAGAAATCGTTTATTTGGGGGAACCTGGGTGGCTCAGTCAGTTAAGTGTCTACCTTCAGCTCAGGTCATGATCTCAGAGTCCTGGGATCAAGCCCCACGTCGGGCTGCCTGCTCAGTGGGGGGTATGATTCTCTCTCTCCCTCTGCCTCTCCCTTCTGCTTCTGCACTCTCTCTCCCTCTTAAATAAATAAATAAAATCTTAAAAAGAATCATTTATTTTTACCAGCGCGGACACAAGGGTAGGTTATGTTCCAGCACCTCAGTGTTTGGTCGCTGGCTCATTCCTCTTTGGTGATGGAGAGCACTTTCCATTGGCTCCTGCTTTCCATTGACATCATTCCATCTCTGTGGCTCTTTTCTTGGTACTTCCTCACGTTCTGATACGTCAAGATTATCCTGGCTCCTATACTTACTGTCCAAGTTCTAGAATCAGCAAGTTCTTTAAGGAGCTCTGGTTAGTAGAGAATGGTATTAAAGTATTACACGTGGGAGCTAAATGTCCATGCTCAGCGGACAATGCAAGGCAATATATACCTGTATTCTCACCTATGTCGACATACCTAATGAAAAAGATTTCTATGTGGAACCGTCTGCGTCTATATTAAGCTAAGGATGAGTTTATACTGATGTCTCCAACCTGGTCTGCCAACACATGGAGATTGTGATCTTCTCCCTTTGCTGATATGTAACTTCCTACTCTAACTGTGACAAACCTGGCTCTCACCACCGGCCCTTTATTTAATTCATTGCTCCATTCCAGATTACAGATGTGGTGTTTGCAAAACTGTTAGCTACCACTCTGATGGCAGGGAACTTTATCAAATAGAGTCCACTGTACACGTACAGTACATTTTTTCTTTAATCAACAGATTCCATTCATTTCCAAAGTTCCTTATGTCAGCACCTTTTGTCATACAACCTACATTGAGGGGTTTTTTTCCCTCATATGTTTCTAATACAGTTAGATTATGTCTCACGTTCTGTATTCCATTGAATGGGAGGAAGAAATTGTCCTTGGTCCAAGGTTCTTACCGCGGGATGAAGAAAGAAATTGACATGAGACAGAGAAATAGGAGAAAAAAACCTAAAGTGCAATGATGTGCACATGGAGAAACAATAATGAACCTGAGGTCTAAAGAAATGCCCAAGGAAGCCAGATTTTCTACTTTTTGGACAAAGAGAAACCACACCTGTGAAGAAATCACAGGACAAAGAAAACTTAACCTTGGGAGCTTCGATTAGTAAGGAATTCTAAACAAAATTTGGGCTGCATTCGTAAATTAGTAAAAAGTAACAAGGGTTGTTTATACAGCCTTATGGGCTCCAAATCTCCCATCTCTGGTGATGTTGAAATCTCTTTACCTCCTGGTACGGGGACACCTTCACATGGGAGATTGATTTCCTTTCCAGGGGGACAGAGGAGGGTCTAAGTGTCCTCATTGCATAGGCTGTCTCTTAAGTAACTTTTATTTAAAATGATCTGTATGTCAAAGTGGCAGATTTGGGGCAGCCTGCCCTTGGCCATCACACCATCACCTGACACTCCCACATCCTAAAGAACTTACTTTCAGTAGATTATTATTTACCCTTTGGGATGTAGAAATGTTTGTATTTTTTAAAGATTTTATTTTTAAGTAATCTCCACACCCAACATGGGGCCCGAATTGACAACCCCAAGATCAAGTGTTGCACTCTCCAGTCCCAGCTTACCGCCCGCAGCTGCACAGAGAACTACACCAACTGACCATGATTGAAGACAATAAGGAAAATAAAGACCATTCCTTAGAATGAGGAAGAGCAACTGTCATTTTTTCCTAGAAGAATGAAGTTGGTGGACTTATAAAAGCACTGAAAATCTTCCAGGAGAAGCATGTGAACCTGTTACATATTGAGTCCCAAAAATCAAAGAAGAGAAACTCAGAATTTGAGATTTTTGTTGACTGTGATATCAACAGAGAACAATTGAATGACATTTTTCATCTGTTGAAGTCCCATACTAACCTTCTCTCTGAATCCACCAGACAATTTTACTGTGAAGGAAGATGGTATGGAAACTGTTCCTTGGTTTCCAAAGAAGATTCCTGCCCTGGACCATTGTGCCAACAGAGTTCTGATGTATGGTTCTGAACTGGATGCAGATCATCCTGGCTTCAAAGACAATGTCTACCGTAAAAGACGGAAGTATTTTGCAGACTTGGCTATGAACTATAAACTTGGAGACCCCATTCCCAAGGTTGAATTCACTGAAGAGGAGATTAAGACCTGGGGAACTGTGTTCCAAGAGCTCAACAAACTTTACCCAACCCATGCCTGCAGAGAGTATCTCAAAAACTTACCTTTGCTTTCTAAATATTGTGGATACCGGGAAGATAATATCCCACAATGGGAAGATGTCTCAAAATTTTTAAAAGAGCACACGGGTTTTTCCATCCGTCCCGTGGCTGGTTACTTATCACCAAGAGATTTCTTATCAGGTTTAGCCTTCCGGGTTTTTCACTGCACACAGTAAGTGAGACACAGTTCAGACCCTCTCTATATCCCAGAGCCAGACCCTTGCCATGAACACTTAGGTCATGTCCCCCTTTTGGCTGAACCTGGGTTTGCGCAATTCTCCCAAGAAATTGGTCTGGCTTCCCTTGGAGCTTCAGAGGAGGCTGTTCAAAAACTGGCAACGTGCTACATTTTCACTGTGGAGTTTGGTCTCTGTGAACAAGATGGGCAGTTGCGAGTCTTTGGTGCTGGATTACTTTCTTCTATCAGTGAACTTAAGCCTTCACTTTCTGGACTTGCCAAAATAAAGCCCTTTTATCCCAAGATTACCTGCAAACAGGAGTGTCTCATCATAAATTTTCAGAATGTCTACATTGTATCTGAAAGCTTTGAAGATGCAAAGGAGAAGATGAGAGAATTTACCAAAACAATTAAGCGTCCATTTGGAGTGAAGTATAATCCATATACACGGAGTATTCAGATCTTGAAAGACACCAAGAGCATAACCAGCGCCATGAATGAGCTGCAGCATGATCTCGATGTCGTCAGTGATGCCCTGGCCAAGGTCAGCAGACAGCCAAGCATCTGATGCTGAGAGTGTGAGTGTCAATTCAGAGGCCTGTGGGTCAGCTCCTGCTTTTCTTGAAGACCTGGTTGTGGAGGGACAGCCCCCAAACAATATTCTCTACTCCTATTCCTTAATTAGTCCTTTGGAAATTTGTGCCTGAATACTGTATACCACTACCTATTATTTTTTTTGGTAACGGCTTTAGTGAAATATGATTCATATACCATACAAAAAAAAA
>NW_027397587.1:9057-22829 GCF_003265705.2 Callorhinus ursinus
TACAAATCGGGTCACTCAGTGTGCAGCCTTTGCAGACTGGATTCTTTCACTTAAAAAAAATACATGTAAAGTTCATCCATGTGATTGTATAGGGTGATGGTTCATTTCTTTTTATTGCTGAATAGATTAACAGGAGAAAAACAAGTCAAAGTTTAATATCATGCATATGTCCTGTATTCATGGGAGTTACCCAGGAAAATGGAGTAATTCCTTGAAGTGGCCCAGCCCTCACCCTAAATGCTATCTTCAGCTAAAGACCAAAAGATTTTGGGTGATGGGAAGGTCAGTTAAGGGATGTTCTCAGGTGAGCACAGTAAATGAGGGTATGGTTGTAACACAGCTTTAAGTCTGTGCCTTCTCTTCCGGTAAGAGTTTCTTGAGATTTAGTAATTCTGTTCCTGATACAGAGGGAGACAGGCTTACAAATGGGGTGTTCCTTTATAAGTGTACATTTCACTCACCAAATGGCAACATTTACCCAGTTGTCAGAGATTCTCCCATATCTGGCGTTTCTTAAAATTAATCAGCCAAAATATCCCTTGTGCCAAAGAGGTATAATTTGCATGGCATATTCTGCTTCCTTCACATGGATGCACTTAGTTTGCTTATGGATTCATTTATGGAAGGACATCCTGGTTTCTTTAACTTTGTAACCATTATGAATAGAGCTACCGTGTATAACTGCATGTGAGTTTTTGTTCTGAAATAGTTTTTCAAAGCAGTTGCTAAATACTAGAAGTGCAATTGTTGGATCTTAACATAAGACTTACTTAGGTTTGGAAAAAAATGGCCAAAATGTCTTCTGAAGGGACAGTTGCTGCCATTCCTCACCTTCCAGCAATTGGAGTTCTTGTTTTTGGAGTTTAGTATTTGTGATAGGTGTGCAGTGCTGTCTCACAGTTGTTTAAATTTGTACTTTCCTAATGATGATGCAAACATATTTTTGTATGCTTATTTTGTATCTGTATATCTTCTTTGTCCAGGCATCTGTTCAGATCCTTACCCATTATCAATTAGGATGTTTGTTTCCTTATCGTTGATTTC
Source organism: Callorhinus ursinus (assembly GCF_003265705.2). Taxonomy (NCBI): domain Eukaryota; kingdom Metazoa; phylum Chordata; class Mammalia; order Carnivora; family Otariidae; genus Callorhinus; species Callorhinus ursinus. The sequence goes on from NW_027397587.1 coordinate 10,102, forward strand.
TGATAGTCTTTTGTATTTTTTGAATACAAATCTTTTACCGGATTTGCGCTTTGCAAATATTTCCTCCAGTTCGTGGCTTTTCTTTTAGTTTTCTGAGCAAGGTCTTTCACAGAGCAAAAGTTTTTTTTTTTTAAGATTTTATTTATTTATTTGACAGAGAGAGACACAGCGAGAGAGGGAACCCAAGCAGGGGGATTGGGAGAGGGAGAATCGGGCTCCCCGCTGAGCAGGAGCCCAAAGTAGGGTTCGATCTCAGGATCCTGAGATCATGACCTGAGCCGAAGGCAGACGCTTAATGACTCAACCACCCAGGTGCCCCACAAAATTTTAATTTTAGGAAGTTCATGTTATATTTTTTTTCATTTGTGGATTGGCTTTTGGTGTTGTGTGTTAAAACTCATCACTGAACCCAAGACCATGTGGATTTTCTTTTTTTACTTTTTGTTTTTTGAAAGATTTTATTTATTTATTTGACAGAGAGAGAGAGAAAGAGAGAGAGCAAGCACAAGCAGGGGGAACAGCAGGCAGGGGAGAAGCAGGCTTCCTGCTGAGCAAGAACCCCGACGTGGGGCTCGATCCCAGGACCCTGGGATCACGACCTGAGCCGCAGGCAGCCGCTTAACCGACTGGGCCACCCAGGCGCCCCCTTTATTTTGATAGTTTTACGTTTTAAATTTATCTACAATTTTGAATGAATTTTGGTGTAAGTTGTAAAGCCTGTGTCTGCATTTCACTTAATTCCGTATGGTTTCTAATTAATAGTTTCTATTTCTGGAGAAGTCAGGGGATAATTGGACTCCATTTCAGTTCCAATTTCCCAAATGTAATGGATTCAGTTGGACCCCAGATGGGTCAGGTGCCTCCATGCAACTGAGTGCACCGCATCCTGCACTGCCCCCACCTCCCGCAGGGGGCGCCCGAGTCCCGCTCCGCGACCCCTGCGGGGCATGCGCGCTCAGCCCCCCTCCTCCCGTGAGAGGACAGGTGTTCCAAGGCCTCAGGACCGACCCACTGTGCTGACGCCCAGGCTTCGGGAGGACTTGGGGCCTCAGCCACGTTCAGGAGCCGGCCCCCTCAGGACCCGCTGTGGAGACTTCGGGAGGACGTGGGGCCAGGTCCACGCTGACAGGAACCGGGCCTCCTCTGGACCCGCTGTGGGGACTTCGGGAGGACGTGGGTCCGTGTCCACGCTGACGGGAGCCGGGCCTCCTCAGGACCCGCTGTGGAGACTTCGGGAGGACGTGGGGCCGTGTCCACGCTGACGGGAGCCAGCCTCCACAGGACCCGCTGTGGAGACTTCGGGAGGACGTGGGGCCACGTTCACGCTGATGGGAGCCGGGCCTCCTCAGGACCCGCTGTGGAGACTTCGGGAGGATGTGGGTCCGCGTCCACGCTGACAGGAACTAGGCCTCCTCAGGACCCGCTGTGGAGACTTCGGGAGGACGTGGGACGTGTCCACACTGACGGTAGCCGGCCTCCTCCGGACCCGCTGTGGAGACTTCAGTAGGACGTGGGTCCGTGTCTACACTGATGGTAGCCGGGGCTCCTCAGGACCCGCTGTGGAGACTTCAGGAGGACATGGGGCCGTGTCCACACTGATGGTAGCCGGGGCTCCTCAGGACCCGCTGTGGAGACTTCAGTAGGACGTGGGTCCGCGTCTACACTGACAGGAGCCGGGCCTCCTCAGGACCTGCTGTGGAGGACGTGGGTCCGCGTCCACGCTGACGGGAGCCGGGACTCCTCAGGACCCACTGTGGAGGACGTGGGTCCGCGTCCACGCTGACAGGAGCCGGCCTCCTCTGGACCCGCTGTGGGGACTTCGGGAGGACGTGGGTCCGCGTCCACGCTGTCGGGAGCCGGGCCTACTCAGGACCCGCTGTGGAGACTTCGGGAGGAGGTGGGGCCTCGTCCACGCTGATGGTAGCCGGGGCTCCTCAGGACCCGCTGTGGAGACTTCAGGAGGACATGGGTCCGCGTCCACGCTGACAGGAACTAGGCCTCCTCAGGACCCGCTGTGGAGACTTCGGGAGGAGGTGGGGCCTCGTCCACGCTGACGGGAGCCGGCCTCCTCAGGAACCGCTGTGGACGACGTGGGGTCGCGTCCACGCTGACGGGCTCCGGGTCTCCTCTGGACTCGCGGAGGGAGGAGAAGGTGAGGAGAAGCCGCCTGAGCGGGACTGCGGAGGGGGTGTGAGCTCACAGGACCCCGCGGAGGAAGGGCGCGCTGTGTAGACGCCGGGGCTTTGTGCGCGGTGACGCGGGTTCCCACGCGGTGCTGTGCGCGGGGCTGTCGGGTCTCCCCTTCCTGGGCTCGGATCCGCTCGGTGGTCCCGGGGTCTGTGTTCACGCGTCCCTCGGATTCGGTTCCGGGGCTCCTCAGGCAGGCTGCGGTCAGGCAGCGGACACCCACCGCGGCGCTCGTGCTCCCCGGGCCTCGGCCCTGCGTGTCCTCCCCGCGTCCACACCTTCGGGATCGGGGTGGGGCTCCGCCTCCGTCACGAAGGTCGGCGGCTCGGCTTCTCTGGGCCATGCTGACGTGGTGGTTTGAAGAGGAACCGACTCTGCGGGAAACCCGTCACCGCAGCGCAGACCCTCTCTCTCCACACTCAGACCCCAGCCGGCGTCTCCTCACCACACGCGGGGTGCTTCAGGGTGTGTTACCCCCGACGGGGACACTGTCCCGCGGAACCACCACAGAACCCGACGTGAGGACGTCATCCCGGTGCCCACGTTATAACCCAGGCCACGGGCCCACTTCCCCTGTCGCCACCTGCCCCGCGGTCTGAAGCGTCCTTTCCATTCGGATCCAGTTCTTTCTGGAACTGCTCCCGACACGCTGCCTTATTTGGGTGACCTTGGTGGTTGTAAAGAGCGCGATGGGTCCAGTCTGGGTGGACGGTCATGGCTTGTAACGGGGGCTGTTTTCAGTGGCCGTCCACGTCGTGACCTGCATCGGTCCCTCATTCCCGTGTTCACTGTGACTAAACATAGTCACAGTGACCCCTCAGAACGTGTCAGGTGCACAGTTCTCGGCCTTAGCTGGGTTCCCACGGTGGCACGTCATTCTCCAGAACTTCTTCCTTCTCCCCGAGGGCGGCTCTGTATGCGGGAGACACCAGCTCCCCATCCCCCTTTCCCTCGGCCCCTGCAGCCACATTCTACTGTGTGTCTCGGGACACTTCATGTAAGTGGTACCACAGGGTGTCTGTCCTTCTGTCACTGGCTGATGTCACTCAGCGTGATGACTTCCAGCTTCATACGTGTTGTCGCCTGTGTCAGAGCCCCCTTCGTTTTTAAGGCTGAATCGTGTTCCGTTGTGTATACACCACGTTTTGTTTATCGATTCGTCTGTCAGTGGAAACTTGGGTTGCTTCCACCTTTTGACTGTTTTGAAAAATGCTGCTCTGAATAAGGGTACTTCTACTTGAATTTTGGGGGTATGTATCTAGGAGTATAATTGTTGAACCATATGGTCATTCTCCTTTGATCTATTTGCCTAAATGCCAAAATATTTTATACATAGCCTGCACCATTTTTCACAAGCAAGGTGTAAGGGTTTCCGTTTCTCAAGATCCTCTCCAAAATTTGTTATCTTAGTTTTCTTGATTATAGTGATTCCGTTGTGTTAAAAGGACATCTAACTGGTTTAAATCTTCATTTCCATAAAGACTAAGGATGTTTAACATCTACTCATGTGCTATTCACCATTTGTATGATTTCTTTGGAGAAAGGTCTATCCAAGTCTTTTGTCTATTTTAAAAAATGGGTTGTCTCTTTGCTGAGGAGTTATAAAAGCTCTTTACATATTCTGGGCAACAGATTCTTATTAGATACATAATGTACAAATATTTTCTTCCATTCGGCGGGCTATTTGTTCACTTTCCAGATAGTATCTTATGATGTACAAAGATTTTTAATTTTTTTTTACATTTCTCTTTTAAGAGTTAGTGAGTGTGCGAGTGGTCAGGGGCAGAGGGAGAAGGAGAGAGAATCTTAAGCAGGCCCCACACTCAGTGTGGAGCCTGACGTGGGCTCGATCTCATGACCCCGAGATCATGATCTGAGCCAAAATTAAGAGTCGGACGCTTAACCAACTGAGCCACCCAGGCACCCAGAACAGATTTTTAATTTTGAGGATATTATTATATCTATTTTTTTCTTTGCTTCAATATGCTTTGGTGTCAGATCTAATAGCATTGCTAGATCCAAGGTTATGAAGATTTATCCCCATTTATTTCTTCTAGAGTTTATAGTTTTACCTCTTACATTTAAGCCTTTAATGTATTTTGAGTTAATGTTTATATGTGGTGTGAGGTAAGGGTCCAGTTTCATTCCTCTGTACATGGATAGCCAATTGTCTAGCACCCTTTGTTGAAAAGACCATTCTCTCCCCCCAGTGTAATGTTGTCCACCCTTGTCAAAATTCAGTGGACCGTAGGTGGAGGGGTTTTTTTCTGGGCTCTCAGTTAAATCCCACTGATCTGTATGCATATCTTTTTAAAAAAAATGTTTATTTTTAAAAATGTTTTAAATTTAAATTCAATTAACATATAATGTATTATTTGTTTCTGTGTGAATGCATACCTTTATGACAGTATCAGAATGTTTTATTTACTGTTGCTTTGTATTCATATTTGAACTTTGGAAGAATGACCTTCCACATTTGATTTTCTTTTTCAAGATTGTTTTGGCTATTTTGTGTTCCCTTGAAATTCCATATGACTGTTAGGATTAGCTTGTGCAGTTCTTTCCAAAGGCCTTTGTGAATTTTCTTGGAAACACATTGAATTTCCACATTGCATTGTGTACTATTGCCATCTTATCAATAGTATGTCTTTTCATCACTGTGGGGTCCTCAGATTTATTTAGGTTTCCCTTTCTTTCAGCAATGTTTTGTAATTTTCAGCGTACAATACTGGCACCTTGATTACATCTATTCCTAAGTATTTTGTCAATGTTAATGTTCCCTAAAATGGAATTGTTTTCTTAAATTATTTTTTGGATGATTCATGGCTAATGTATACAAATAAGAGAGATTCTTGTGTATTGATATTACCTGGCTGTAATCATTTGTTGATTGTTTAGGAAGTTCTGTCTACAAGATGATGTCATCTCTGGTCTCTGAATAGACCTAGTTCTACTGTTTTCTTCCACATGTGGATTTCTTGCCTTATCATTGTGGGTAGAACTTTCAGTACGATAATGAGCAATGAGTGAAAGCCAGCATGATGGACTTGTGTTTGATTTCAGAGGAGAGCTGTCAGTCCTCAAAATTGAGCATGATGTTTGATTAGAGTTAGGGTTGGGTTTAGGGTTAAGGGTTAGGGATAGGGTAGGTGACCCTGTGACCCATGAAGCCCGACAGTCAGCATGCTGGAGCCAGGCACACTCCCCCTGTGCTGAGCTCCCAGGCAAACCCTGCACGTCCCCTCCCCTGGCTGACCCCCTGCAGGTTCTGTCCCCACCTGCCATGAGTTGAGCACCTTTGGGCACAGCCCTTATTTCTATGCCCTACAGACGGGGTAGAATCAGCTGCATGGGTTTCTAGCCTCTAAGCCTCAGGCTCCCCTTTGTAAGATGGGGTCCTGAGGGCTCCCATCTCTGGGAGCCGAAGGTAGGGAGACCCCACCAGCAGACGCCCTCAGGCCAGGCCAGGACGGTGGTTGTTGCTTAAAGCAGCCCATGGCCTGCCCCCTTGAAGAAAGTGCACGGGTTCATGGCCCAAGTTTTGGGGTCCTGCCACCTGCCTCTGGCAGTGACCCTCCTCCAACCCTGTCCGTTGTCCCTGTGGATACATGGTCTTCCTGGAGATGTTCCTGCAGACAGTTGAGAAGCAATTCATGGTGGACACAGGGTCACCTACTACGTCTTCACCAATCAGTTGCCCGCCAGGCCCCATGTGCCCCTCCGGGAAGGCCGGAAGGTGGTAATCCTCGAGGTTCCCAGCACCCCGCGCTGGGAGGACGCGTCCATGCAGAGCACGTGATGATCCGCCGGTTCTGTAAGCAGCTCTTCCTGTCATCGTGCGCTGAAATAAAGTTCTCAGACACCAATCTGAGTGGCCATGCAGGGCTGCGTCTGTAAGTAGGGCAGCAGCAGCTGGGTTCTGCACATCGCTTTCATTTCAACTTTTATCAGAAAAGCAAGGGCAGATGCCTCAAAGCGTGGGAAAGGAGGACAAAGGGATGGCAAGTATCCTGAAGCTGTGAAGCAGGCCTGTACCCTCCTCTACGCGAAGGCACGCAGGGAGGCCGTCATGGGATTGGGGAAGAGTGGGAAGTTTGTGCTAGCAAACGCCAGGTGCTGGAAGGGGCCACAGAGGGTTACATTCTTTCCTGGCTCCTAACCTAGGCCCTCCCCCTGGGGATCATGGGATCCTGCTCCTACCGGGCCATTGCGTTCAGTAGCCTGAGAACTGGAAAGCTGTTGAAGTTTCAGCTGCTTCCACAATCACTCCTTAGGGCTTACAATATATTTTCTAAGATTAACTCCACAATTCCTCCGTGAGGTGGACTACCTGGTATGCACAGAGGTGGACATGAAGTTCCGCGACCACGTGAGTATGGAGATCCTGTCTCCCTCTTCGGCACCCTGCACCCCGGTTTCTACAAGGTGGCCCACAAGGACTTCAGCTACGAGGATTGGCCACAGTCCCAGGCGCACATCCCCCAGGGGCAAGGGCGACTTTGACTACAAGGGGGCCTTGTCTGGGGGGTTGGTGGTAGAGGATCAACAACTGACCTTGGCCTGTCACCAGACAATGGGGGTCAACCTGGCCAATGGGATCGAGGTTGTGTGGCATGACGAGAGCCAACTGAACAGGTACCTGCTGGACCATAAGCCCATTAAGGTGCTGTCCCCAGAGGACCTGTAGGACCCACAGCTGCTGGCCTGCCCCCGGAGGACCTGTGGGACCCGGAGCTGCTGGGCTGCCCCCGGAGGACCTGTGGGATCCGCAGCTGCTGGGCTGCCCCCGGAGGAACTGTGGGATCCACAGCTGCTGGGCTGTCCCCCATCATGTAGAAGCTGAGATTCATGGCTGTGCCCAAGAATCACCAGGACAGCAGCAGTGGTTAGTACTTGAGGAGTCGTTTTTGTGCCCACCGGGTCTTTCACTTGAGTTAACAGATGAGCCCGAAGGAAGGACGTCATCAGTTAGGAAGTATAGACGAGGTCAGAGTGGAGGTGGGCAAAGCCCTCTTTCAGAGAGCAGGGAAGCTCTGAGCTGCTTCAATACACCTTGCCCTGCTCACTGCTTCCAGCTGCCTGGCCCTGAGTTCTGTCCTTTCAAAGAATTGGTCATCTAGTAAGTAACATGTTTCTCTGAGTTCCATGAGCCACTGGAGCAGATTATTCAAACCTGAAGAGGTGATGGGAACCTCCAAACTGTAGCCCATAGCTTGGAAACATGGGTGACTTCTCTGCCCAGCCACTGGCTGACCACTAAGTTAACAACACAGGGATTCAGTAGCCATAGACACAGCAAAGAATACAGACTTGACAAAGTTAGTTCAGAAAAGTCACTAAACCAACAGTAGCAACTACAACGATCAGCAATCATGAAGTCTGTCGTGGGGAAGGTCTGATGTTCAGGATGCTTCCATTGTAATAGTCATAATGACACCCTGGACTTGTCACTGGGGCCAAGTCCCCTGGCTGGGGGCCAAGTAGCTCCTACATGTTCCATGTACCTCTCTCTGGCTTCTCCAGCCATGCACTGTCCTGTGCTGCTTCCCAGTACAGGTGAGTTTTCACCAAAGCCAGGAAGATGGGATGGGTTTTCTGACTCCCCACCCCCCACCCCACAGTGTTACAAGAGAGGAAAAAGTTTTCCTCAACCCTCTTAAGGTCCCTGGCTGAGTCTGGAAATTGACAAACACAGATGGACAGGAGAAAAGCAAGCAAAATGTATTGATTGCTTTGGTGGGAGCCTCACAAGACCATGATGACCACCAGAGGTGACTGGAGCAGACAGCTCTTCTAACTTTTAGACAAAGAAGCAGTAAGTGTGTGAAGAATTGACAGACACAGGGGTTTGGACTAGGGCTCGTAAACGGTAAAGAAGTTAAATAGGAAGATAAGGATACGTTTAACCAGGTGTGTTCCTATAGACCCCGTGGTCCTAAATTCCTTGACTCTGGTGATAAGCACGTCATCCCTGTTGTCCGGGGAGAGAAAGTTCCACATGGGTGTATTCTGACCTGCTTAAGGGAAGAAGGGCTGATGGCTGGGGGTCAGAGAGACCTTCTTGCTTATGTTCTATGCAAAAGTCCTTTTAGCTTCTATATTTAATTTGCCAAGGTGCCATATTTGGGTTCGTGTGTCCTGACCCTCACTGGCCTGGTGCTGTACTCTGTCTCCTAGTATCCAGGATATTGGGTGTGCTGCTCTGGAGACCTCCCAGCCCTGGGGTAGCCCCTTGTCCAGGGAGGCACCTGCCTGAAGGGGAGGGTTGCTAAGGGTGGCCGCCCCTCCTCAGGGCGATTGGGTGGGAGAGTGCAGGTCTTCGAGAAACTGACTTCATTTCCTGAAAAGGTCTACCTGATAGTGGGATCATACAGGAGTTCTATGTTTAGTATTTTGGGGAAAATCCATCCTTTTCCCAGCATGGCTGTGCCATCCAAAGTCCCTTTTGGATGATTTTTTCCTATAAACCAGAGATTTTTCAAGAACTTCTCCAGCAGAGAACATGAGGAGAATATTTTCATGACCTTAGACAGGCAGAGATTTCCCAGGATGCAAAGTATACGGACCGTAGGAACAAACCGGTGACTTAGAAACTCTGAAATGAAGAACTTGTTCTCCTTCTTCCATTTCTGGCTAGTGTGCTGGTCTGTGGCTCGATCCCACCTCAGGCAGCTGGAAAGTTGACCTCCCAGGTCAGCTACCACTGAGATGGCTACTGTTTCTAGAAATTATTCTTCGGGGTGTGGCCACGGTTCCCCACCCGTGCACTGATCAAGTAGGCGACCTTTAACAGTGGAGCCATGGGTTCTCCAGGAATGGTCCCACGCAATCCCCCAGTAAAGCCATCTCACTGAGGGTTTAGGGGGACGGGAGCTGACCCTAGGCAAAACTGGAGATTCTCACTGTCCCTACCTGGCCTTCAGATGCTCCTCAGTTACTCCGGTGCCTCTGGTGTCTTCTTGGAACCCTGACCTGTCAGTTTTCGGACAGCTGGTCCAGTCGTACCCTCACTTTCTGGGAGGGGGATTTGGTGGAATCTGCAGTGTGTCCTGCAGCCCCACCAGGATCACTTTTTGAAGGCACATTGTCTGGGCCATCTGAGGAGCCTAGACTGTGGGTCTGTGGCCTGGAGGGATTCTGAGCAGAACTGGTGGGATGGGAGGGCTGCAAGGCCCAGAGGCAGGTTTCTAGAAAGCTCTCTGGGGTCCCCGGCATCCTTCCATTTTGGAATCAAAGCCCTGAAATCTTTAAAATGCCAGCAACTGTACAACATGGGCCACAAAAACAAATGTCCTTGTGCACCCAACACCACCTAAACTATTGGCCATTTCTTGTCACTTGAGCTGAGTATAAAGGATTAGGAGTGGGGGCTTGAGCGGGGGGTCCTGGGCCAGACTTTGTATTTGGGGGACAAAGGCCATCAGACAAGCTTGTGCTGAGCCTCAGGAGAGAGTCTGTGTGGAGACCCCAGCTGCAGTCACTGCTGTCCACCTATGCCCCCTCAGCCTGCCCAAGTGCCCCTGCTGCTAGGGGAGCACCTGCTCCCTCCTCTCTGCCTGAGGGCTCTCTCCTGCACCAGGTGCCTCCTCTCCTGCCAGCCTGCGGCCTGGGAGTGTGGCTACCCCCAGTTCCTCCAGCTGCTGGGGGAGCACATGCCCCATCCTCTCTGCAGAGGGCTCACTCCTGCACCAGGTGCGCCTCCTCCTGCCAGTCCCTTCCAGCCTGCCGCCAGGGAGGGTGGCTACCCAGAGTTCCTCCAGCTGCTGGGGGAGCCCCTGCCCCCTCCTCTCTGCAGAGGGCTCTGTCCTGCACCAGGTGCCTCCTCTCCTGCCAGTCCCTGCCAGCCTGCAGCCTGGGAAGGTGGTTATCCTGAGTTCCTCCAGCTGCTGGGGGAACACCTGCCTCCTCCTCTCTGCCTGAGAGCTCTCTCCTGCACCAGGTGCGCCTCCTCCTGCGAGTCACTGTCAGCCTGCAGCCTGGGAGGGTGAATACCCAGAGTTCCTCCAGGTGCTGGGGGAGCACCTGCCTCCTCCTCTTTGCCTGAGAGCTCTATCCTGTACCAGGAGCCTTCTCTCCTGCCAGTCCCTGCCAGCCTGCAGCCTGGGAGGGTGTATACCCTGACAACCTCCAGCCCTGGGGACAGAGCCAAAGCAATGTGGTCTCCCAGCAGTTCTGAGCACCAGGTTCATACATTGCTCACTCTCCTCCTGTGGGCTCACTGTGCCACATCCTCCCTCAGGCTCCCTGGGCCCAAGTCCTCCTCTGCTCAGGGACCACTCTCTGCCCAGGCTCCACACGCTGAGACTGGGAGCAGGACATCTGGACCTTCTGGACTCTCTCTTCTGTGCCCGTGACATGGGCACAGTGCAGCTTCACTGCTCAGAGGAGACCCAGTGCAGGAAGACGCAGGCCGCTGCAAGGGAGATGCCAAGTGATCCCAGAGGGAGCGCACGGGACTTGCACAAGGCACTGGGATCATGGGGCCCAGTGTGGGATCCCGGCGCCCAGCCAAGGGGCATGGGGATTCCTGGTGAGGGCGACCCTGGTGGGGGGAGGGGAAAGCCACGGAAGGGTCCCAGAAGAGGCAGGAGACAAGGAAGATGACAGGACAGAGCTTCCCAAGGAGGTCGATGGAAGGACCAAAGGATCACAGAGGCCCTTGGGAAAACTCAGAGGCTTGGAGATGTTGACTGAAACGCTGTCATTTGGTCAGAAAAGTTGAATCACAACACCTCAGTTGACACTGGATGATTTACTCTTTGTTGGTTCTAGGATTTAGTGCGTACCTGTCATTAGAACTCACATCGCATGAAGTCTAGGATATACTTACTTTTCATCACTTTTCAGGACTAGATTTTTCTAGAGGAAGTGCTAAGCATGGGTCTCTCCATTCGTTTCTTTGTGCAACTGACCTGTATTCAGGAGAAGATTCCCGGTGCTCATCACCACTGTTAGCCCTGAGGACTGCACCCGTCACCTCCCACACTGGACGTGACCATGTGGTTTGTGGGGTGCTCACTGCTGAAGCCCCAGTGCTCAGTACACAGCAGGGACCCCAGATCCTCTGCTGAATGAGGGAGGATGGGAGAGAGGGAAAGAGAGAGAGAGGAGGGAAGGGAGGATGGAAGGGAGGCAGGATCCGGAGAGGGAAGGGAGAGAAGGAGGATGGAAGGGAGGATGGGAGGGGTAGAAGGGAGGGAGGGAGGCAGGGAGGATGGGAGGGGTGGAGGGGAAGGAGAGAGAGAGGGGGGGGAATGAATGAGGGAGTGAATAAATGATGCAGGGAGGGAGGGAATGAAACCACAGAAGCTGGATCCATACCTCAGGAGCCATTATTTGGGGTAAGGTCCAAGGGCATCACAGCCCGGGCCCTGGATGGTGGCTCAGGACATGTCCAACTGTCCTCCCAGTGCTGACCTTCCTTCTCCTTGGATCTGCTGTCATCCTGGATTCTCTCCACATCCTCCTCAAACAATTCTCAATGTTCCCACGAACAGTGTGGCAGGAAGGGGGGTCTCAGGAGTGGCTTCACGGATCCTGTGCCCCGAACGACAAAGTGACAGTAGCTACAGGTCATTCTATCATGAGGACTGGAACCGTGGATCCCATCCATCTCCTTGGGCATTAATGTTGTTCCATTCCCTGCTCTCTCCACCACTGCTGTCATGAACACTCCTGAAAATACATCTGTGAAAAACCGAGCCAGAGTTTCTGGGGGTGAGTCCGAGGCTGAGCATACCAGGTGATGGGTGCACCTGTGGCCTGGGATGGGTGCTGCTCACTGTTCTCCCAGACAGGGGTGCCCGTCACCCTTCTCTCCAGGGGACCTGCATTGGTCCTCCGCTTCCTCACGTTCTCCCCAGACCAGACACCTGCCGGTCTGAGGGTGACCAGCGCTGCCTCCATAGGATTTCCTTTGCTGGAGTCCTTACCCGGGAGCTCCACATCTCTCACACATATTCCCTGTGTGCCTATCCTTCCGCCTTGGAATTGCATGTGTTTGGTCTCCATCCCTGTGGAACCCAGTGACTTGGAGCATGGTTTGGACCACAGTCAGGTGAAACCTTTCTCTGGCCTTGGGTTGTGAGCAGTGCTTTTGCCCTTTGTGGTGTGTCTTCTAGCTTTGTGCATTTCCCTGGTTTCTGTGTGGGCCACAGGAGGAACCAGCCATTTCCTGTCTGGGGTCAGGCTGTGGTGTCCCAGCAGGAACAGGGGTCTCGGCCCAGAGATTGTGCCCATAATTCCTAAAGTACCTCTATGATTACATGTGATGTGTAATCCACTGGGGATTTCAATATCAAATAAGAGAAATTCTATGTCAAGTAAACACAGGAGAAAACGAGTCCCTTTTGAAAATAGGTGGGCAGACACAAAGGCCCTTACTGGGTGATTCCACTTATGGAATCATCCAGAACAGGTAAAAGAACAGAGAGAGAAAGCACCTTAGGGGTTGCCAGGGTCTGGGCTGGGGGATAAATGGGCAGGGAGGCCTTCTGGTTCGGGGACTCCTTTGGGGAATGAGATATTCTGCAGCAATGTTC
>NW_027397588.1:0-18688 GCF_003265705.2 Callorhinus ursinus
GTCAACTCATCTTTGACAAAGCAGGAAAGAATGTCCAATGGAAAAAAGACAGTCTCTTCAACAAATGGTGTTGGGAAAATTGGACAGCCACATGCAGAAGAATGAAACTGGACCATTTCCTTACACCACACACAAAAATAGACCCAAAATGGTTGAAAGACCTCAATGTGAGACAGGAATCCATCAACATCTTAAAGGAGAACATAGGCAGCAACCTCTTCGACCTCAGCCACAGCAACTTCTTCCTAGAAACATCTCCAAAGGCAAGGGAAGCAAGGGCAAAAATGAACTATTGGGATTTCATCAAGATAAAAAGCTTTTGCACAGCAAAAGAAACAGTCCACAAAACCAAAAGACAACCGACAGAATGGGAGAAGATATTTGCAAATGACATATCAGATAAAGGGCTAGTATCCAAAATCTATAAAGAACTTACCAAACTCAACAGTGATTGTTGGTGGGAATGCAAGCTGGTGCAACCACTCTGGAAAACAGTATGGAGGTTTTTTAAAAAGTTGAAAATAGAGGTAACATATGAGCCAGCAATTGCAACTGGGATTTACCCCAAAGATACAAATGTAGGGATCCGAAGGGGTATGTGCACCCCAATGTTTACAGCAGCAATGACCACAGTAGCCAAACTGTGGAAAGAGCCAAGATGTCCATCGACAGATGAATAGATAAAGAAGATGTGGTATATATACACAATGGAATATTATGCAGCCATCAAAAGGAATGAAATCTTGCCATTTGTAACGAATACTCATATTTATGAGTATTCCCTCCTGCCTCCTCATCCTAAAAGCCCCCAGGTTTTCTAAAATCATACCCCCTCACATCTTCACCCCTAGGGTCACCACCTGCATGCCTGGCACAGAGAATAGTTTTTTCAGTATTTCCTGGCTGACTATCCAATCACCATACCCCATGATATCAAATCACCATTCAGTAACAGCTTTGTCATATATTAAAGTTTCATTTAACTTCAAAGGAAAAATATTTAATAGATAACTTTCAGAAACTGTAGATGCAGAATGAGAGAGATATACTGAAACTCTCAAATCACATGGTAGGTTATCTCTCGGGATGACTTGTCATGCAACACTCTAAGTGAAATAGCCAGAAAAATCACCCTTACAATGCTAAATTCTAAGAAGACTTTTTGAGTTCAATTTGTCCTAAGAGCACCTGACGCAACCTACCTAACGGTTCATTTTTATCTTGATACCTTCTAGTAACTTCCTATTAATGTTTATGACACTCTACCACATAACATATAATTGAACTATTCATGATGTATTCATCTTCTTTTTAGATTAGTAGAAAGTGCCAATTCATCAGAAAGACAAATTTGACTTATATTAGATCAGGCTTTTTAAAAAAATCATAAGTTTTCCAGCCACTTGAATACCATCCTCTGAATCTTTACACTTTTCAACTGAAGGCCAAACTCAGAGATATGCTCTGAAGATATTTTTAGGATGTATTTTAAATCTCTTACCAGATGTCAAAATTCCATTTTTGAAGATTTCTGAGAGGAAATAAAATAATTATTTTTTGATTATATAAAACACATCAATTTTAAATATATAAAACATTATCTACAACTCTTTATAGCAGAGCCTTAGAAAATATGGGTGGAAGGTAGCAGGAAATGGCACCAGGTTCTCAAATTCTGCATTTGCATCTATGAATAGTGGTATTTCTCCAGTTACACTTAGGTACCCTGCCATTAAAATAGTATTTTTCCAACTTGAGGGAGGCAATCATCAGAAAAAAATAAAATCTTTTAAATTGCAAGTTAGTTTTGTTTATGTATGCATGTGTGAGGGAGAGAGACAGGGACAGAGAAGGAGATAGTATGTATCTGGTATCAGCTTCTATTCATATATACTAGAATATAATTTGGGTTATTTGATTAACATGAAATTTTATTTAAATTTAAGTAAACAAAGCCATTGCAGCCTTTTCTGTTTCTCTGCAAAGAACTTCAAGAGACCAATGATCTCCACCATCTGCTTATAAAAAGACTAGAAAGAACATAGTCAGGGGCTAGGGACCTGGGTTTTACTCTCAGGTTTGACACTATTTTGCTATGTGGCCTTAAGCTAGCTCATGTATATCTATAGACCCCAGTTTCCCCAAATATAATATAAGGACTTGGGTTAGGACAGCAGATTTTAAACATTCTTTTAACTTAAGAAAGCTATTTTAAAACAAAATCTTACCAAGAAATATAAGATAAAAGCAAAATATCTTTGATTGAATAGTAAGAGTGAAAGGAGTGAAAATCACCCTAAACTTTGTCTTAGTAATGCTCAAATCCCACTCCCAAAAAACCCCCACACAACCATCATTATTACATATTATTTATTCCTATTTTAATCATAGGGCTAAATAAACTCTAAAATCTTCTCCAGTGTTTATCAAGAAACTATTTTATTAAATGCAAATATATTACAATAAAGATACTAGATGATGGTCTATTGAGTTAATACAATTAGGTAAGACTGCAAGTGAAAATCCGTATCACCTGTCTGAATATTTAAGACTTAGTAATCAATATTTTAAGTCAAAATTACATAAAAAGCTGTTTTTTTCCCTGTGGGTGGGAATTTTCTCAACAAATGCTGAAAATGGCAGTAATTTTTAATAACACCACAAAACTATGACCTTCTGGCTGCAGCCTCCCCAGCTTTTATTCTCATAGGTCTGTCTACATTTATGAAGCCCTAGCTCTTACATTAAATTCCTTCATTCCCATCCTAACTGAATCAAGTTTGAAATAATGTTGGTATGGGAAAATGGAAAATGCGCTAGCATAAAAGAATCTTAAGAATAAGAATCTGATAAAAATGTAGAGATCTGAAGGGGCACATGCACCCCAATGTTTATAGCAGCAATGTCCACAATAGCCAAACTATGGAAAGAGACTAGATGTCCATCAACAGATGAATGGGATAAAGAATATGTGGTACACACACACACACACACACACACACACACACACACACACACACAGGAATATTATGCAGCCATCAAAATATGAAATCTTGCCATTTGCAATGACATGGATAGAACTAGAGGGTGTTATGCTAAGTGAAATAAGTCAATCAGAGAAGGACAAGTATCACATGATCTCACTGATATGAGGAATTTGAGAAACAAGTCAGAGGATCATATAGGAAGGGAAGGAAAAATTAAACAAGACAAAACCAGAGGGGGAGACAAACCATGAGAGACTCTTAATCTCAGGAAACAAACTGAGGGTTGCTGAAGTGTAGGGGGATGGGGAGGGATGGGGTGGCTGGGTGATGGACACTGGGGAGGGTAGGTACTATGGTCAGCGCTGCGAAATGTTTAAGACTGATGAATCACAGACCTGTACCCCTGAAATAAGTAATACATTATATGTTAATTTAAAAAATAATAAGAATCTGAATTGGTTCTCTGATTATATGGAAAAACAGCAATGATGCTACAAAGATTACATAAGGTTGGAGAAATGAAAGGACTCTTTTTTTTTGAAACTTCATTTTTTTTTTTAAAGATTTTATTTATTTGAGCGAGAGAGAATGAGAGATAGAGAGCACGAGAGGGAAGAGGGTCAGAGGGAGAAGCAGACTCCCCGCTGAGCAGGGAGCCCGATGCGGGACTCGATCCCGGGACTCCAGGATCATGACCTGAGCCGAAGGCAGTCGCTTAACCAACTGAGCCAGCCAGGCGCCCCTTGAAACTTCATTTTTTAAAAAGATTTTATTTATTTATTTGACAGAAAGAGAGAGCACAAGCAGGGGGAGCAGTTGAGGGAGAGGGAGAAACAGGGAGCCCCTTGTAGGGCTAGATCCCAGGACCCTGGGATCATGACCTGAGCCAAAGGCAGACGCTTAACCATCTGAGCCAGCCAGGTGCCCCAGAAATTTTTTTTTATTATTATTATGTTATGTTAATCACCATACATCACATCATTAGTTTTTGACATAGTGTTCCATGATTCATTGTTTGCTTATAACACCCAGGGCTCCATTCAGTACATGCCCTCTTTAATACCCATCACCAGGCTAACCCATTCCCCCACCCCCCTCCCCTCTAGAACCCTCAGTTTGTTTTTCAGTGTCCATTGTCTCTCATGGTTCATCTCCCCCTCCGATTTCCCCCCTTCATTCTTCCCCTCCTGCTATCGTCATCTTTTTTTCTAACATATAATGTATTATTTGTTGAAATAAAAGGACTCTTAAGAGTATACTCATTTAGAGTATATTTAAGGCAAAGCATATGGTAGAGAAGAAAAAGAAGCAAACATAGGAAAAATCAGGGTCAAGAGACTTGCAGGATCAGCTCCTCTGATCAGCTCCTCAATCATCCAGGGTGAGCCTCATTTCTGGACTATGAGCCACCATAACAGTCTGGATATGTATGAGAATTCTTAGTTCAGGAGAGCTCAAGCAAGTTTCCAGAGAGGTTTTCTATGCCCTATTTATCATAAAGCCAAACCCAGGCTATGTAACTGGTTAAACCAGGTATAAGTCATCCAACCCGCATATCCCTAAAAAATGTTAAAAATTTGACCCTGGCCTCCAGGGTCAAGGGAACTTCGCACTTTTCAAGGCACATCATTACCTAGCCAACCCCATCCTTATCTTGCCGAAGCATCAATACCAGACTTCCAGACTTCCCAGAGATAAGCAGAGATCTGTCTCAGTCTAAACGTAAGATAACTATCTTATAAAAACCCCACTGGCACTGGAAAATAAGACACAGGTGTCCATGACATAGAACGGTAAAACAAAAAAGCAAACAATATATTGCATTCCTGGAGAATTACAAAGATTGATGCCACCATCAAGGACTGGAAAGATGATGGGAAGGTTATTCCGGTCAAACACCAAATCAACTCACCTATCTGGACTATGCAGAAGCCAGATGAATTTTAGAGAATTACAGTGGCTTATCATAAATTAATCAGGTGGTGACTCCAATAGCAGCTGCTGTTTCAGCAAAATCAGCACAACCCCTAGTACCTAATGTGCAGCTACTGATCTGGTAAATTTTCTTGTCTCTATTTCTTTAACAAACGAAGGGGTAGCAATAAATTTCTTCTTCCTTCTTTCAGGAATACATTAACTTTCCAGCCTATAGTTTTAATCTAGACTTTATGGAACTTGATCATCTGGCCATTTCACAGATCATGGCATCAGTTCAGTACATTGAATGCAGACTGATCCGTTGAGCAGGGAAGAACAAATACCCTAGATCAGTATTACTCAAAGTGTAGTCTGCATACCAATGAAGATTTAAATACTGTTTGTTGCTAATATGTGATTAGTTAAGTACAGAAATTTAGACTATTTAGAAATTATACAGCAACTTGATAGCATAATTTATTGAATCTAATATTAAAAATTTTAAGCTTGTATTTTGTATGTGTTCATAATTTTATTTTTTCAGCTATTCACTTTTGCCGTATTTTACAGTAGTGGTCTGAAATGGAGTGGAAATTTTAAAACAAACAAAAAAAATAGGTAGTTTGAGAAATATTACCAAAAGCACAGATCAACAAACTACCAGGAGCCTGTTTGTGCATGGCCCATGAGCCAAGGACGATAGCTTACATTTCTAAAGAAATGTTAGAAGAAGAAGGAGGAAGAGGAAGAGGAGGAAGAGAAGGAGAAAAAGAGGAAGGGGAAGAGGAAGAAGAAGAGGAAGCTGATGAAGGAGGAGAAGGAAGAGGAGGAAGAGAGAGAAAAAGAAGGGGAAGAAGAAGAGGAAGATGATGAAGAAGGAAGAGTAGGAAGAGGAAAAAGAAAAGAAAGAAGAGGAAGAAGAGGAAGAAGAAGGAAGGGGAGGAGAAGGAGAAGCAGTAGGAGTAGGGATAGTGTTAGATGATGTGTTAAGCCTAAAATATTTAGTATCTGGCCCTTCACAGAAAAAAGTGTTTCCAATCCCTACCTTAGATGTGTGACAAAGCATAAGAAATAAACCCCTCAATAATTCAGGGTTCTGTAGCTCGAGTAAGGTTTCTAGAGTCCCAGTGCATGTCAATATATCAGCTCTGAGGTGAGGGACAAACTGGTACATGTGGTACCTACTACCACTGAGAAAGAAACATGATGCCTATTAGTCCTCTTTGAGTTTTGAAGGTAACATGTGCCAGATTTGGGCATAAAGGTTGCTTGGACGTATTTACCAATTAACTTGTAAGATTTCTACTTTTTAATGGAGTCTAGAGAGCAGGCTCTGCCACAGGTCCACACTATGTGCAAGCCTCTCTGCCACTTGTGCCTATGATACAGCTGCTCTCGTGGTACACGAGATATCTGTCATAGGGATGGTGTATGGAGTCTTTGGCAAGGTCCTACTGATGAATCATCATGCAGACCCTTGAGATTCTAGAGGAAATAATGCCCTCTTCTATAGAAAATGATTTTCCTTTGAAACACAGTTGCTTCTTTAGATTGGGCCCTGAGTAACCGACATAAGCCACAGAGTTACTATGCAACCTGAACTGTTCATCACATGCTGAGTGCTCTCTGAATCACCAAGCCATAAATACAGATGAGGGTGGCAGCAGTCCATCCTCAAGTGGAAGTGGTATATGAGAAACTGAGCTCCAGAAGGTCCTGAAGACACACATAAGCTGCATGAGCAAGGCTCTCAGGGTGCCTACTTCTCTTGCATTGCCTCTTCTCCCTCACCTCAGATATGGCCTCATGGAGACTCCTCTATGACCAGTTCACTGAGAAGGGAAAACCAGTTCAGCATGGTTCACACATGGTCCTAGAAGATAATCTTAAAACCCCTCAAAAATGGATGACAGCAGTGGTCCTTGAAGGGGAGTTGTTTGAGGGATATCCTCCCTACAGACAGAATTTGAACAGTTATCTGGTTTGCCTGAAAGATATAAAAACATAAAACCATGCTTTTATGTGTACAGTCACTAACAATTGAGCTGAGAGGTCAGGGATTTGAAAGAGCAAGATTCAAAAATTGAAAATCTGCTTAGGAGAAGAGGTATGTGGATGGTTCTTTCAGAATGGGCACAAAGTAGGGGACATTTGTGTCTCATGTAACTATAGCAGGACAAACACAGCAGAGGAGGCTTGAACAATTAGATGGACAAAATGTTCCAGCACCATGGCTGGAGCTGTGGACATTATATAGAGTCTCAAAAATAAGAATTTTCATTCACCATGGCTGATGTGGCTATATCCACTACTAAGGGAACAATTTATCAGCAACACAGACACTAACTGAGTCCCCAGTAGGCAGAAAACAATGATAATCTTGCTTAGGGCGAAGGGACTATTGGCAGTGGAAGTGGGAAGTTATAATATCAAGTATGGTCATATGACAAGTTGTAGAAAAAAGGGATAGTAACTGTCGATATTTTCTTTATTCTTTAATAAATATATATTTGATTAATTAATCTTCCTCTCCATCCTGCATTATGAAATATAAAATATGCTCATATGGGATGACTCTATATTTCAATATTCAAGTCATGGAATATCTGAACCAGATAAAGTGGCATATGAGCCTTTGTGCCTTCCCTTTTGGGAAAATGAATGTGTGTGCACTTGAATCAAGGTTAGTTGCATTAGATTAGTTAGAAACAAGTCATTATGTTTGTCTTTATTCAGAAATTAAATATAGGGAAAAGTATCGTACATGGATCCTGAGTTGATAAAAGGGTGAATTTTGTTGAATTATCTTTTGTTAGCTCAGCACCGCCTCTATTTCCCTCGTTTACAATGGAGAGGAGTAGCCAGAACTACATTTTTCAGGATCCCCTACTTTGTATGGTTTTGGGTTAGAGCTTACCAATGAGAGAAACTTGTAATATTTTGCAGGCGGACTAAAGAAGAGAATCTTGGAATCTACCAGGAGTTCATGGAAACCCAATTCATGGTACTGTTGGGAGTTCACGGTAACCAGATTGATGGGTGGTTGGGGGGATATTCAGTGACCTCCGAAGCATTCCAGATGCACCCACATTTTTGTGATAGTCTGACAGTTGGTAGGAACTTTCCGAAAGATACTGATATTGCAGCAACTTCCTGGCAATCTTTTCAGAATCACACACTTTAGCGCTTCAGGCTGAGGTCATTAGTGACCATTTCCCTGACCTTTGAGCTGTAGACTTCCCAGGACTCACTCTCTCCACTCTTTCCACAATCATGTAAACTTTAATCCCTTTGATTGACATTTTCTTCCCCATAATACCTAAAGTGGGTCTGTTTTCCTGACTGAACCCAAATTATTTGCCTTTCCTTTTCTCTGTGCGCTTTTGCCACTTAAATCCTCTCTGATCTCCAAAAGCACAGTCCATCTGTGATGATATTGGCAGCATCATGACTCACAAACTTTTATGGCATTTGAATATGGCCACCTTTTATTTTGAAAATATAGGGAAAGATGTGGAGAAGTACTTCTCCAAGGCCTGAATGGTACTCAGCCATAAGAATGGGTATTCATGGTTTCAAACTGCACTGTGCCAGTGCAAAGTCCTGAATCCCCAGCAACAGAAATAATCATGTGTTTTTAAATAAATATATTCTCTGTGTGTCTGACACACAGGGACCTCTAAAGTTTAGGGCCTAGAACAGGGGGTCTGTCTTGTCCCAACCTAAAGGCAGTTCTAAGAACAAGGGTCATCTGTCCAGAAAGACTACAAAGGAACTTATATAGATGCTACATCTTCTGGTCTATATGTTACCATCATTTTAAAAGTTGTCACAGTTAGAAACTGGAAAATGTTTACACATTTATGTAAACTACTGAAATACACCTAGTGATTCATTTATGTTGTTCCATAAATAAAAGCAAATGACATGAAATTAGTCTCAAGAGCACTAAGTCACACTCTCCCTTTATTACTTACATCAGAAACCCAAAGGAACATGCTATATGCCCTCAGGGTGATTCACTGGAGGTAAAAAAGCCCACCAACTGTTTTAGGCCTTTAGAATTATACATCAGAAATCAATATGCTCCAAGTAGCCAATGGAGAAACCAACCAAGCAAGCTACATAAATGCTGCAGTGCATTTGTGGGACTTTTCCTACTGAATCATACAGCCCATACAGAAGACATCAATGGCTGTCCCAGCAGTAAAGAAGATTTCAGGTTCATTTTAATCCTAAGATTAAAGGGATAGAAAAGATGCTGAGAGATCTTCAAGTTCATTAAGATGAGACTTAAATTGCTCCAAGGAGAACAGAATCCAATCTCTTTCGACTCTCTAAGGAAGAGATACTCAACTTCCTCTGCTACTATTCTCACTGTCGGGTACCATTTGAATGCTTAGTTGTGACTCTAAACTAAATCAATTCTGTTGCTACTTCCTGTCCTTTGTTCCACCGCAGATAAGGACAGTTTGCATCCTCTGTGTCAATGAACGTTTTGAGATTAATTAATTTATATGTGTATAAAATACATATGTGACCCTGAAGCCTAGGTTCATTTCTTCAACAACCAATTTATGAGCATCTCCTATGTTACTGTTGCTGTGCTAGGCATTGGGAAAGAAACAAAATAAGTTCAAAATCTAAACTGTAAACCTAAACACCACATTTAACCTTTGTAGCTCTTTCTGGCTTATAAACTGCTTTCATTCTCTCGATAACATTTGAACTTTGTAAAAATCTTCTAACATTTTCCAGAATTATTCTATCAGTAATATGACCCGAGACATAACAAAGAGGTAAGGGATCTTGGATGTTATCCCATATCTTGCTCTTTCTATTATACCTGTTTAATGAAAATTTTTATCAGTGAAATGAAAACTGAAGCAATCACCCAGCATATTTGAGATACAAGTCTGGACCCCATTGCTGCATTTAGTCACACCAGGTATTGATTGTACCATCCAACTTATTTGTCCTGCACATTCATAATAAGAAGACAGATCTATCCAAAGTTTAGTGAATATTATATTTTCTGAAAATTTCATGGGAAATGACGGAGATTAGAGATCACCTACTAGGACTTAGTAGAAACTGCAGGAGACAATCTTCCCAAGTTTTGGGGGGGCCACTTAGCCAATCAGTGATCCATTCTCTCACCTATGATTCCCTCTTCTTTCCTTTAGTTTCCTCCACTTTGTTACAGCAGTATGTACACAGCCAACTCTAAAATCCACACTGCCCAGGGGTGCCTGGGTGGCTCAGTCGGTTGAACGTCTAACTCTTGGTTTTGGCTCAGGTCATGATCTCAGGGTTGTGGGATCAAGCCCCATGTGGGCGCTGCACTCAGTGCAGAGTCTGCTTCAGATCCTGTCTTCTTCTCCCTCTCCCACTGCCCCTCCCACCACTCACATGTGTGCTCTCTATCTCTCTCAAATAAATAAATAAAACCTTTAAAAAGTAAAGTAAAATAAAATAAAATAAATAAAATAAAATCCACACTGCCCACAAGTGATCCTCACTACCTCATGCAACAACCCTGGCAGGTGTACTCAAATGCCCATTTTGACCCAGGTGCTTTAATTACAGATTATTTGGTCATAGGTAAAAAAATAGTCTTAAACTTCCCTGTACAAAAATCACAGTTATGACCACTTCATTCCCACAACAGACCAAATCAGGAAGCGGAAAAGCAGGTCACAAGATCACTTGGCAATTTCTCCAAGGCCTGACTCAGTGGCTGCTCCATTACTATCACCCTCTGCAGAAAAGTTTTCTCTGCTTCTCCCGGCAGAACTGATGCCCCATGAAAGCCAGACAGCAACTTTAACTTTAGACACCCACCAGCAACTGCCAACAATCCTGACATCCAGTGAGAAAAAATCTGACTGACCCAGCATATGCCAGCCAGGTCAGATGTACAATAAACCAGAGCCCAAATTATGTAACCCATTCCCTACCTGGCAGAGGGGGTGCAGCTGTATCAAGATACACTTACATCAAGAAGGGGCCTTGGACCAACAGACACATGAAAAAGTGCTCAACATCGCTCGGCATCAGGGAAATCCAAATCAAAACCTCAATGAGATACCACCTCACACCAGTCAGAATGGCTAAAATTAACAAGTCAGGAAACGACAGATGTTGGTGGGGATGCGGAGAAAGGGGAGCCCTCCTACACTGTTGGTGGGAATGCAAGCTGGTGCAGCCACTCTGGAAAACAGTATGGAGGTTCCTCAAACATTTGAAAATAGAGCCACCCTACGATCCAGCAATTGCACTACTGGGTATTTACTCCAAAGATACAAATTTAGGGATCCGAAGAGATACGTGCACCCCGATGTTTATAGCAGCAATGTCCACAATAGCCAAACTGTGGAAAGAGCCAAGATGTCCATTGACAGATGAATGGATAAAGAAGATGTGATATATATACACAATGGAATATTATGCAGCCATCAAAAGGAATGAGATCTTGCCATTTGCAACGACGTGGATGGAACTGGAGGGTGTTATGCTGAGTGAAATAAGTCAATCAGAGAAAGACATGTATCATATGACCTCACTGATATGAGGAAGTCTTAATCTCAGGAAATAAACTGAGGGTTGCTGGAGTGGTGGGGGGTGGGAGGGATGGGGTGGCTGGGTGATAGACATTGGGGAGGGTATGTGCTATGGTGAGCGCTGTGAATTGTGCAAGACTGTTGAATCACAGATCTGTATCTCTGAAACAAATAATGCAATATATGTTAAGAAAAAAAAAAAGAAGAAGATAGCAGGAGAGGAAGGAAAGGGGAGTATGTCAGAGGGGGAGACGAACCATGAGAGATGATGGACTCTGAAAAACAAACTGAGGGTTCTAGAGGGTAGGGGGGTGGGGGGATGGGTTAGCCTGGTGATGGGTATTGAGGAGGGGACGTTCTGCATGGAGCACTGGGTGTTAGGCACAAACAATGAATCATGGAACACTACATCAAAAACTAATGATGTAATGTATGGTGATTAACATAATAAAAAATTTAAAGAAAAAAAAGAAGGGGCCTTGGATACAACTGAGAAATTGACAAAACATACACAGAAAGCCATCATTTGAAGCCTATAATTCTGAACTTAAGAAGTTAATATTTATCTATTCAATCACAGTTAGCTCTTCGGTTAACAAATACACGTTTCTCCTCTGCAGAAGGCTCCATGAAGAAGAAATAAAGACTCAAACATTTACCCTGCCCAGGGTAAATGTCTACTACTCTGTCTAGTAGAGAGTAAAGCATATAGATAAATAAGATAGAATGCAGTATTTCTCTAATGAGAATATTTCTCTTGGTGTTCCAGTGACTCCATAAAAATTCTTCATGATAGTTTTAAAATCCTGCCTTTGTATTTCATTGACAGTCTAAAAATGTAATCCTATTCTGGATTATCTAGATAACGATCTAGTAGAGCATGTTTTGCCACAGACTTTCATTGCTTAAGTCTGATGAGTGCTTATTTATGAGGTGTAAAATGACCATCTTAAGTAAGCACTTTTACTTTGAACTGTTTAATGAAATGTTTCTTACATTGGGATCCAGATATATTTGGGGACTTTGGGGTTCCTCAAGTTTAAGAAGCACTGATATAAAGATAAAGTTAATAAAGCATTGTCATTCACTGAACCCCTCCTACGAATTACATGTTTTTACAAAGATTTTATAAAGCATCCTACTTAACCTTAAAATAATCACTTGAAGTTGGTATTATTATTCTCATTGTGTAGATAAGGAAACTGAAGTCTATAAAAGCTAAGCAGTTTGTCCAAAAATCACAGAGATGGCCAAGTAAGAGCTATAATGGTAATCCAAGTATACAGCAGACTATCTCATCTACATTCTTTCTTCTACATCATGTTGGCTAAGGAGAGGGAACATTTATATGCTATACATCAGACTTTTAAGTATGGTATCTAGGTATTGAGAAGGTAATTCTGGCAAAAACAGAAAAGCTGAAAATCATGAGAAGCATATAGAGAACAAAGATTATTTGAACCTGGTAAATGTAGTGGCATAAAAGTAGGGTTGCCAGATTTAGCAAATAAAAAATACAGGATACTCGGTTAAATTTAAATGTCAGATAAACAATGAGTCATTTTTATAGTATAAGTGTTTCCCATGCAGTACTAGGGATATATTCATCCCAAAAATGACTCATTGTTTATCTGAAATTCAGATTAACTGGGTATCCTCTATTCTATCTGGCAACCCTCCATGAAAGGAGGTAGGTGGGTATCTGCAGGAGTGGTGGAGATAAATGGAACTGAAGACTGTCAACTGACTAAGATTCGACTGTTCTCCAGGCAAAGGGAAATCAAGTGGAATTTCTGAGGGAAATAGCAACATGATCAGATTTGTGTTTCAGGAAGATTAATCTGTCTGGAAAAGGTAAAACAAATTAGAGACATGAAGTGTTATAAGTAGCAATTCAGAGGACAGGTATGAGAGCCTGAATTATGTGAGCAGCAGTAGGATAGGAGTGCTAGGGTAGATCTGAGTGACATAAGAGAGGCAGCGTCATCAAATTAGGGAATCCCAAACGGGCTAGTGAAATGTGCCTAACTGGATTTCTAGAACTAACAAACACCTTTGAAAAAAATAGGTACCATTGTCAATATTTCTATTTTAAAACTCATACTTGAAATGCCTCTTGGATTGTTTCCCCCACATTTGGGTGTCATTTTCCCAGAAGCTATGTAAACAGCTCAAACTCAATCCTGAGGTCCTACACTAAATTCATGAAGTAGTTTTTCATCATGACAGTGAACTCAGAGCACACACTCAAGAGGCATATGATGGATTAAGGACAGCTTTGAGCTGCCAGTGGGAATGAAAAACAGAAGAAGACTGAAGACTGCAGCACACCAGAGAGAAACCTTACCTTTTAGTTGTTTTTTTATCAAGCATGATGTTTATCTTTTGCCCCAGGACTGCAATGTTTTCCACATGGGCACAGTGGTTTATAGTCACAATGTGGGTACCCTCCAGAGGTTACCTAAGTCAACCATCGGAGCCAGTCTTCAGTTGTCACATGGGCATCATCCAGACACCACAAACACTGAAAGAGAACAGAATGTGCAGACAGTTTTAGAATTCTTTAAAATTTTTTTTTCTTCATTTATTCAGATAATATTTATCACATACCTACTACATTCTAGAGCAGGGGTCATCAAACTAAGCCCATTAAGCCCATAGGCCAAATCTGACCTACAGCCTGTTTTTATAAATAAAGTTTTACTGGAACACAGCCACATCCATTTGTTTAGCTGCTTTCAAGCCCCAATGGCAGAGATCCCATGTCTTACAAAGTCAAGAAACTTTCCTAAGTAGACAGTAAATATTTCAGGCTTTCTGGGGCCATTCAGTTGGTGTCACAATGACTCTATTCCACATTACAGAGCAAAAGCAGAGCCATAGACAATGTGTAAATAAATGGCCATAGCTGTATTCCAATATAATTTTATTTACAAAAGCAGGAGGTCAACTTGCAGCCATAATTTGTTACTCCCTAGTCTAGACCATAGAATGTCTCTGGTTTATGTCTCTAGAAAATACAGTAATAATTTCCCCCAAGAACTAACCAACACTGGCTCAGTATTTTATTTCTCTCCACTAGTGTAGACACAGAGGTTTGACAAAACATATTTTATTTGTTTGTTTTGGTTTTTCCGTTTGATGACTTTTCTATCTTGGAAATACAATTTCAACAGATCACAATTAAATCTCAAGTTCATTTTATTCTCTTTTATTCTTATTCAAATATTTATTTTATTAGTATTTGTTGCAAAGAAAAGAAAACATCATTTTTGTACATTTCTCAAATTCATTTGACTGGAGACATTTTATGGTGTTTTGTTTTATTTCAAGTATACACTTGGGTAAATTGGGTTCTTTGACTAAGTTTGGATGTAGAGTCTACCACTGATGATCTATTGCTGGTAGTTGAAAAAGAAAATATATGATCATTTAGTAGGTACACTCTGAATTTAACCATTGCTACATCTTGGGTGATATCCATTATACATGGAATAATAACTTATTAGTAATAATCCAATCCGATACAGAAACCAGACAGTAATTTAATCAAGGAAACTTTAATATCAGGAATTGTTAAATAGTACAAAGGGGATGAGCATTTCACTAATAAAAGGTAAAGAACACTAAAGAATACAGTAAAAGTACACATGAGAGTAGCCACTACCAATAGGGCTGAAGAACAGTACCCAAGGAGGGAACCAACTCAGAAGGGGGCTCTACCAGGGCTGAGATTCAGACTTCCTTGGAGGGTATGGCTGTGGCCCACTGGATGACTGGTTTGTTGAGTGCCCGCAGGCTGGGACTGGCAAGCAAAAGACAAACCACTCACTGAGGTGCCAAGATTTTCATGGAAGGCAACCACTGGGGTACCCACAGGACTTGCTAGGAGGCTGCCCACTGGAATGCCTGCGGATTCACTCTCCAATCACCCACTAGGATCCTGGAGAAACTACCTAGGAAGCGACTGGTTGGCCACTACTCCCTAGGAGCAGGAGAAAAGGCAAGGCACAGAAACTGGAAGAGATGTCCCCCCAGTGCCCTCTACTGACAGGGCCTAGAGGTATGCCCGATGATGAATGTTTATAGAGTTCAGCTCAAGTATCACAAAGCAAGGCCAAGAAGGGTGGGTTCTAAACTAAAAGTCAATAATTGATGATTGGCAGGAAAAACAATTGCATTTTGCAATTATGGCCTGCAAAAACAGTATTTAATCAATATACTGTATTCTAGTAAGACTCCATCTATGTATTTTAATATCCCCCAAATGCCAGGAACTATAGCTGAGCTCTGAATGTACACCTTCCTCTGGATTTAGTGTAGATGTCTGTTATCAACTCTGTGTTTGTGCAACCCCAAAATTCATATGTTGAAACCCTAGCCTCCATGCTGTAGTGTGACTGGAGACCATGTCAATATTTCCAGAGTTTGTCTCATGATTTCTAAATTTGCATCTGTGTTAATGCTTTTTTCTCTGACTGAAAGCCCCCAACCTTCAAAATAAAATATTTTATGAAATCCTACGCATTATTTAAGGTCTGGTTCAAAGGCACCATTTTCATTGTCTTCCCTAAATTTTCCATATGAAATTGTTATCTCTATTCTGGGATCCAGAGTACCATGTGCCAGATTCTGTTACAGGTGCTGGGTATACAGGTGATTAAAACAAAATCCCACATACAGGGATTCATTGGAAATGGATAAAACAGACAATGATAAAAGAGGAAGAAAACTAGGAGAGTAGGAATCCAGAAGCCAGTAAGAAGGTGTTTCTCTATAAAAGGAATGAGCATCAATGCCAAATGCTACTGAGAAATACAATAATATAAAAACTGAAAAAAGACTACTGAGCCCAGCAAAATGGAAATATCCTTTATAAGAGCTATTGTGGCAGAATGGTGAAAACAAAAGCAACTGGAGTGGATCAAAGAGACAGTGACAGATGAGGAAGAGACAGTAAGTGGGTAGAGACAAGTTTTTATTTTGCTGTAAAAGGGAGCAGACAAATGGGATGATTGCTTGATCAAAGGTGGGTGCTTTCCTATATTTTAAGGTGAAAGACTTTATAGCATGATTTTGTATTTATGGAAGAGATCTACAAGAGAAAGAAAAGAGTAAGATGCAAAGAGAAACCCTTCATGAAGCAAGAGGGACTGATATCTAATAGACAACTACAGAAACTAAAGGTTAGAATGGGGCTATTCAATCATGAAACAAGAATAAAAAGAGAGGAAAGAAGTGGATGCAGGTATAGGAAGAGATTTGGGGATGAAAAAGAGGTCTATTCTGATAAATTCTATTTTTCCAGGGGAGTAAGCAATGAAGCATTGGGGAAGGGTATTATAATTTGGAAGACAGGGAAGTGTGAATGAGTCATCTCAAAAAATAAGGTAAATTTGCTAGGCTGACCATGAGACACTGATGATGTATTTGAGAATTCAACATTGACGAGGTAGCATGATTGTGTTTTTCTCCAACCACACTCTGATACTTGGGTGCAGAGGTGAAGTATCTGGAGAGTTGGGTTTAATAAATGTAGAGATATTAACAAGTAAGTATGACAGAAAGAGAGGAGGGGAAAAAGTTGAGGGTGTATTTAAGGAACTATTTAGGGTAATGAAGCATGTGTTCTAATCTGGGTGATCAGAAAAGTGAGTACATGAGGATAGGAAAGAGTAATGTAAAGAATACTGAGTAACAGAAGTCCCAGTGGGATCAAAGAATGGATGAAAAGAGGACACTGGAATGATATAGTTATTCCTACTGACAAAATCTAAAATATTATGGTAGGAAAAAAAGTTTCTTTTTAAATATGATGGTGGAAGTGGGTAGCTGGTGTGGGATGGTGAAAAAGATTCTTGAGACTGGGAATTAAAGAAATCTTATCCTATCTAATGGCACTTATATACTCCCCAGTCCTATAGAGTTGTACATGTATATTTTCCAAAACATAAGTTTACAGCACCCTTAATGTCTCAGTAACTTTACTCACATCACCCACAGGACAAAAAAGAATTAAAAATAAAAATAATTTACCTGGGGGAGGAGCAAGATGGTGGAGGAGTAGGAGAACTAAATTTTGTCTGCTCCCAGGAATTCAGCTGGATAGGGATCAAACCATTCTGAACACCTACGAACTCAACAGGAGATCGAAGAGAAGAATAGCAGCAACTCTCTGAACAGAAAAGCGACCACTTACTGGAAGGTAGGACATGCGGAGAAGTGAATCCGAGGTGATATCCGGGAAGACAGATGGCAGGGGAGGGGGCCTCCGTCAGCCGCTTCTGGCAAGTGATAGAGCCACGGAGCACAAAATTGGAACTTTTAGAAGTCTGCTCCACTGAGGGATGTTGCTCCAGTGGATAAGCAGCAGGCGGAACACTCGCTGGGACAGTGTGGTCTCAGGACCCTCGGGGTCACAGAAAGACCGGGGGTGCCTGAGTGCGGCAGAGCTCCCAGGAATCAGAGCGGGGAAGCCGGCTGCAGAGACGGAGCCGAGGCGCAGGCTCTCAGCTCGGGGTTGCCATAAACTGTGATCCGTGGCCCAGCCGGGCCACTGCTCCTCCAGCAGGGACCCAACAAGTGGCAGAGCCGGGGAGCCTCCCCTTCCTCCCCCACAGGGATCTACTGGGTTTGGAGACTGCACATGGGGTCATGAGCCAGAGATAGAAACGCTCGGTCATAGGTCGGGTGAGCACGGAGTGTGGCCGGGGACACGGGGAGACGGGAGTGATTGACTGCTTTTCTCTAGGGGCGCACTGAGGAGTGGGGCCCCAAGTTCTTATCTCCTCCAGGTGGAGATTGGGAGGCTGCCATTTTCACTCTCGTCCTCCAAAGCTGTACGGAAAGCTTGCAGGGAACAAAAGCTCCCGAGAGCAAACCCAAGCCGATTACTAAGCCCTGACCGACAAAGGCGTGGCAATTCCGCCTCCAGCAAAGGCATTTGGGAACCATGGCAAAAGGCCCCTCCCCCAGAAGATCAGCAAGAACAGCCAGCCAAGCCCAAGTTTACCAATCAATGAGAATGGTAGAATGGCAGCACTAGAGGAATACAGCACATAGAATTCATGGTTTTTTTTCCATGTGATTCTTTGGTCTTTCGAAGTTAATTTTTTAATTTTCTTTGAATTTTTTTTCCCTTTCTCAACCAACATCTTATCAATCCTTTTTTTAATCTTCATTTTTAGAGTCATATTCTATATCTTCATAGTAGTTAACCTT
>NW_027397588.1:18788-22765 GCF_003265705.2 Callorhinus ursinus
AACCATTCTGAACACCTACGAACTCAACAAGAGATTGAAGAAAAGAACAGAGCAGTAACTCTCTGAACAAAAAAGCGACCACTTTCTGGAAGGGTCATATTCTATTGCTTCATAGTAGTTAACCTTATTTTTCATATATATATATATGTTGTTCTCTCTTTAAAAGTTTGGGATACAGTTTCTTCTAACAGACCAAAATATACCCTAAATCTCTAGTGTATGGCTTTGTTCTAGTCTCCTGCCTGATCACATTCTCTCTCTTTTTTTTTATTTCTCTTCTTTCTTTTTTCAACCAACTTCTTATCAATTCCTTTTATAAAATATTTTATAATTTTCATCTTTACACTCATATTGCATGCCTTCATTGTATTTACCCTTATTTTTGTACCAATATAAGCTTTTCTTTCTTTAAAATTTTGGGAGTCAGTTTCTTCTAACAGACCAAAATATGCCCAAAATCTAGTCTGTGGCACTGATCTATTCACCAGCCTGATCATATTTGATCATATTCTTTTTTTTTTAATCTTTTTCTTTTTCTTTTGTTTCTTTTTTCTTTCTTTCCCTTTCTTTTCCCCAGTTTCAGGTCTCATCTGATTTGTTTAGTGTATATTTTTCTGGGGTCATTGTTACCCTGTTACCATTTTCTTCTCTCATTCATCTATTCTCGTCTGGTCAAAATGACAAGATGGAAAAAGTCACCTCCAAAAAAAGAACAAGAGGCAGTACCGACTGCCAAGGACATAGTCAATATGGACATTAGTAAGATGTTGGAACTAGAGTTCAGAATGACGATTAAAAAGATACTAGTTGGGCTTGAAAAAAGCATGGAAGATATTAGAGAAACCATTTCTGAAGAAATAAAAGAACTAAAATCTAACCAAGTCAAAATCAAAAAGGCTATTAATGAGGTGCAATCAAAAATGGAGGCTCTAACTGCTAGGATAAATGAGGCGGAAGAGAGAACTAGAGATATAGAAGACCAAATGATGGAAAACAAAGAAGCTGAGAAAAAGAGAGATGAACAACTACTGGATCACGAGGGCAGATTTCGAGAGATAAGTGATACCATAAGATGAAACAATATTAGAATACTTGAGATCCCAGAAGAAGAAGAAAAAGAGAGAGGGGCAGAAGGTATACTGGAGCAAATTATACCAGAGAACTTCCCTAATTAGGGGAAGGAAACAGGCATCAAAATCCAGGAGGTACAGAGAACCCCTCTCAAAATCAATAAAAATAGGTCAACACCCTGACACCTAATAGTAAAACTTACAAGTCTCAGAGACAAAGAGAAAATCATGAAAGCAGCTCGGG
Source organism: Callorhinus ursinus (assembly GCF_003265705.2). Taxonomy (NCBI): domain Eukaryota; kingdom Metazoa; phylum Chordata; class Mammalia; order Carnivora; family Otariidae; genus Callorhinus; species Callorhinus ursinus. The sequence continues at coordinate 20,103 of NW_027397588.1, forward strand.
ACAAGAGATACATAAACTACAATGGTAGAAACATTAGATTGGCGACAGACCTATCCACAGAGACCTGGCAGGCCAGAAAGGACAGGCATGATAAATTCAGAGCACTAAACGAGAAAAATATGCAGCCAAGAATACTATATCCAGCTAGGCTGTCATTGAAAATAGAAGGAGAGATACAAAGCTTCCAGGACAAACAAAAATTAAAAGAATTCACAAACACGAAACCAGCCCTACAAGAAATAGTGAAAGGGGTCCTCTAAGCAAAGAGAGAGCCAGAAAGGAACACAGACAATATAAAGGAACAGTCACCTTACAGGCAATACAATGGCACTAAATCCATATCTTTCAATATTTACCCGGAATGTAAATGGGCTAAATGCCCCAATCAAAACACAGACAGTATCAGAATGGATAAAAAAACAAGACCCATTGATACACTGTCTGCAAGAGACTCATTTTAGACCCAAAGACCACTCCAGATTGAAAGTGGGGGGAACCAGGTGCCTGGGGGACTCAGTTGGTTAAGCAACCGCCTTCGGCTCAGGTCATGATCCTGGAGTCCGTGGATCGAGTCCTACCTCAGGCTCCTGGCTCAGGAGGGAGTCTGCTTCTCCCTCTGACCCTAAACCCTCTCATGTGCTCTCTCTCATTCTCTCTCTCTCAAATAAATAAATAAAAACTTTAAAATAAAAAGAGAAAGAAAGAGAGTAAGGGGAACCATTTACCATGCTAATGAACACCAAAAGAAAGCTAGGGTAGCTATCCTTATATCAGACAAATTAGATTTTAAACCAAAGACTATAATAAGAGATGAGGAAGGACACTACAACCTACTTAAAGGGTCTATCCAACAAGAAGATCTAACAATTGTAAATATCTTGCCCCTAACATGGGATCAGCCAATTATATAAGCCAATTAATAACAAAAGCAAAGAAACATATCGACAACAATACAATAATAGTGGAGGACTTTGACACCCCCTCACTGAAATGGACAGATCATCTCAGCAAAAGATCAACAATGAAATAGAGATTTTAAATGACACACTGGACCAAATGGACTTCACAGATATATTCAGAACATTCTATCCCAAAGCAACAGAATACACATTCTTCTCTAGTGCCCATGGAACATTCTCCAGAATAGATCACATCCTAGGTCACAAATCAGGTCTCAATTGGTACCAAAAGATTGGGATCATTCCCTGCATATTTTCAGACCACAATGCTTTGAAACTAGAACTCAATCACAAGAGGAAAGTCGGAAAGAACTCAAATACATGGAGGCTAAGGAGCATCCTACTAAAGAATGAATGGGTCAACCGGGAAATTAAAGAAGAATTTTAAAAATTCATGGAAACAAATGAAAACACAACTGTTCAAAATCTTTGGGATGCAGCAAAGGCAGTCCTAAGAGGACAGTATATAGCAATACAAGCCTTTCTCAAGAAACAAGAAAGGTCTCAAAATTCACAACCTAACCCTACACCTGAAGGAGCTAGAGGAAAAAACAGCAAATAAAGCCTACACCCAGCAGGAGAAGAGAAATAATAAAGATCAGAGCAGAAATCAATGAAATAGAAACCAAAGGAATAGTAGAACACATCAATGAAACTAGGAGCTGGTTCTTTGAAAGAATTAATAAGATTGATAAACCCCTGGCCAGACTTATCAAAAAGAAAAGAGAAATGACCCAAATAAATAAAACCATGAATGAAAGACGAGAGATCACAACCAACACCAAAGAAATACAACACAATACAATACAATATGCCAGCAAATCAGATAATCTGGAAGAAATGGATGCATTCCTTGAGATGTATCAACTACCAAAATTGAACCAGGAAGAAATACAAAACCTCAACAGACCTATAACCACTAAGGAAATGGAAGCAGTCATCAAAAATCTCCCAAAAAACAAAAGCCCAGGGCCAGATGGCTTCCCAGGGGAATTCTACCAAACATTTAAAGAAGGATTAATACCTATTCTTCTGAAACTGTCCCAAAAAATAGAAATGGAAGGAAAACTTACAAACTCATTTTATGAGGCCACCATTACCTTGACCCCCAAACCAGACAAAGACCCCATCAAAAAGGAGAATTACAGACCAATATCCTTGATGAACATGGATGCAAAAATTCTCACCAAAATACTAGCCAATAGGATCCAACAGTACATTAAAAGGATTATTCACCACGACCAAGTGGGATTTATCCCTGGCTTGCAAGGTTGGTTCAACATCCACAAATCAATCAACGTGATACAGTACATTAACAAAAGAAAGAACAAGAATCATATGATCCTCTCGATAGATGCAGAAAAAGCATTTGACAAAGTACAGCATCCTTCCTTGATCAAAACTCTTCAGAGTATAGGCACAGAGGGTACATACCTCAATATCATAAAAGCCATCTATGAAAAACCCACAGCGAATATCATTCTCAGTGGGGAAAAACGGAGAGCTTTCCCCCTAAGGTCAGGAATGCGGCAGGGATGTCCACTATCACCACTGCTATTCAACATTGTATTAGAAGTCCTAGCCACAGCAATCAGACAACACAAAGAAATCAAAGGCATCCAAACTGGCAAAGAAGAAGTCAAACTCTCACTGTTTGCAGATGATATGATACTTTATGTGGAAAACCCAAAAGACTCCACCCCA
>NW_027397589.1:0-22759 GCF_003265705.2 Callorhinus ursinus
TTCAGCTCAGGTCATGATCCCAGGGTCCTGGGATTAAGTACAGCATCCGGCTCCTTGTTCAGCAGGGAGTCTGCTTCTCCCTCTTCCCCCTGTTCATGTTCACTCTCTCTCTTTCTCTCAAATAAATAAATAAAATCTTTAAAAAAAAACTTTAAATAAAAGTAAAATCCAATAATTACTATTTTCCAAATGTTTTATCTTCTCAATGCTGTAATTTTATTTTTTTAAGTAGATTCCATGCTGGGCTCCAACACAGGGCTGGAAACTCATGACCCTGAGATCAAGAGCTCGCCGCTTACCGACTAAACCACCCAGGCACCGCTTAATGCTATAATTTTTTTTTAAATCCCTTATTTTTTGATATAGTGTCTTAATAAATAATTAGGGAATAAAAAGTTTCTAGTTCTGGGGTTTGACTATTATTTCTTCTAAAATCAAACACTTCAATGGAGATCAAAATCGACACAAAAAGACGTTAGAAAAACTATACAACTCCCCCAAAATTCTAACTTTTTTTTTTAAGTTTTTTTTTTCTATTTTTCCCCAGTAATCTCTATAGCCAACATGGGGCTCAAAGCCACGACTCAGAGCTCAAGAGTAAGATCAAGAGTCGCGTGCTTTTCAGACTGACTGAGCCAGCCAGGCACTCTTCAAACTTTTTTAATGCCCCTGAATTAGCATTTAACTATTACTTTAAACTTACTTTTCATACCAACATGGAATTTTTATGGAATTACATCTACATAATCTAATGTTTGATTCAACCTCTTCTCCCAATGTTAGTGCTCTTCCTTTCTGGCTAATATATTTCTGTCTGTTAACTCACAGATGTAATTCCTAGGTCAAATTTCACTCAAGACAGATATATAGGTTTATTCTAAATAATTGGGATTACGCTGGATTGGAAATGGCAGGGTTATTCCAACCACAAGCACAGATCAGACCTCCATTTGTTCAAATACCTTTCTTCCACTAAAGAAGTATTAGCATTCTTCAGCTATCAGAACCAAATGGAGGAAGCAGAAGCACAAAGAAGGAATTAAAAAGTGTCATTATCCTGAGGGACCAGGATGTCCAAAAGACACAAGCATGCTAAAACTCAGGATCTCAACAGATCAGGACTAGATCAAAGCACCACAGGTAAAGTTCTTACTAGTATGAAGGTTACAAAAAGAAAAAGGAGAAGACATTAGTTTTATTTATTGTTTTTAAGATTTTATTTATTTTGGGGCACCTGGGTGACTCAGTCGTGAAGCGTCTGCCTTCGGCTCCGGTCATGATCCCGGGGTCCTGGAATTGAGCCCCGCATCGGGCTCCCTGCTCAGCGGGGACCCTCATTCTCCCTGTCCCACTTTCCCTACTGTGTTCCCTCTCTCACTTCCCGTCAAATAAATAAAATCAAAAAAAAATTTTTTTATTTATTTATTTGACGGAGAGAGACACAGCGAGAGAGGGAACACAAGCAGGGGGAGTGGGAGAGGGAGAGGCAGGCCTCGATCCCAGGACCCCGGGATCATGACCCGAGGCGAAGGCAGATGCTTCACGCCTGAGCCACCCAGGTGCCCCAATAAATAAAATCTCTAAAAAAAAGACTTTATTTATTTTGACTGGGGAGGGTTAGAGGGGGAGGGGGAGAGAATTTCAAGCAGATTTCACACTGAGCACAGAGCCCAATGCAGGGCTTCATCTCACCACCCTGATTACATGACCTGAGTGGAAACCAAGAGTCAGACACCTAACTGACTGAGCCACCGAGGCGTTCCAGGACATTAGTTTTAACACAAACTTTCAAAGGACATACAGCCGTAAAAAATAATCTGTATTCTTGAGAGTATTATTATTAAGAATTGATATAATATTCTATCCTTATGAATGGACTTTTGTTAAAACCTAATATGCAAGGTCAGATCCTATCTGCTTCACTGCAACATTAATAAACATATTGTGGGGCGCCTGGGTGGCTCAGTCGTTAAGCATCTGCCTTAGGCTCAGGTCATGATCCCAGGGTCCTGAGATCAAGTTCTATATCGGCTCCCTGCTCTGCAGGGAGTCTGCTTCTCCCTCTCCCTCTGCCCTTCCCCCCCACTTGTACTCTCTCTCTCAATCTCAAATAAATAAATAACATCTTAAAAAAATACTAGTAAGAAAGTGAAAAGATAAACCACAACATATACATTTGACAGAGGACTCATACCCAGGATATAAACTTTTTTTATTATTATGTTATGTTAATCACCATACATTACATCATTAGTTTTTGATGTAGTGTTCCATGATTCATTGTTTGTGTATAACACCCAGTGCTCCATGCAGAACTGCCCTCCTTAATACTCATCACCAGGCTAACCCATCCCCCCACCCCCCCAGGATATAATTCTTAAAAATTCCTCCAAGTCAATTAAAAAAAAAACAATTCAATAAAAAATGGACAAAAGAAGACAACTACATTTCACAAAAGGCCAATACATATAGGAAAAGGTACTCAACTCATTATTCATCAAGGAAAGGCAAATTAAAGCCACACTGGGGGCGCCTGGGTGGCTCAGTGCATTCGTGTCTGCCTTCTGCTCAGGTCACGGTCTCAGGATCCTGGGATCCAGCCGGTGTGGGGCTCCCTGCTCAGTCGGAAGTCTACTTCTCCCTCTCCCTCTCCCTCTGCAGCGCCCCCTCCAAACTCATGTGCACACACTCCCTCTCTCTCAAACAAGTAAATAAAATCTTTGAAATAAATAAATAAGGCCATTCTAAGATAACACTGCACTCCACCAAGATGTAGTGTAAATTTTTTTTAATTTTATTTATTTACTTACTTAGAACGCGCTTGTGAGCATGTGCACACGTGTGCCCAAGCTGGAGCTGGGGGAGGGGCAGAGGGAAAGGGAGAAAGAATCCTAAGCAGCTCTGCCCTGAGCCAGGACCCTCACAGGGAGCCGGATCTCATGACCCTAAGATCATGACCTGAGCGTAAATCAAAAGCCCCATACTTGGGGCGCCTGGGTGGCTCAGTCGTTAAGGTTCTGCCTTCGGTTCAGGTCATGATCCCAGCGTCCTGGGATCAAGCCCCGCGTCGGGCTCCCTGATCAGCGGAAAGCCTGCTTCTCCCTCTCCCTCTCTCACTCCCCCTGCTTGTGTTCCCTCTCTCGCTGTGTCTCTCTCTGTCAAGTACATAAATAAAATTAAAAAAAAAAAAAGCCCCATACTTAATGGACGGAGCGGCCCAGGAGCCCTGTAGTGTAAATTTTGTTTTTGTTTTTCTTAAGATTTTATTTATTTGAGAGAGAGAGAAATAGCCACAGAGATAGCAAGAGAGAGCACGAGCAGGGAGGAGAGGGAGAAGCGGACTACCCGCTGAGCAGGGAGCCCGATGCAGGGCTCAAGGCGGGGCTTCATCCCAGGACCCTGGGATCCTGACCTGGGCCGAAGGCAGACGCTTAACCCACTAAGCCACCCAGGCGCCCTGCAGTGTAAAGTTTAAAAGACTGCACTACACACCTATTAGAATAGCTAAAACAAAATATCCTGACAATAGCAGACAATAGAATGAAGAATGATTGGACTCTCATACCTTACTAGCGGCAAACTGCTACAGCCCCTTTGGAAAGCAGTCTTCACAGTTTCTTATAAAGCCAAATATATACCTAATATATAACCTAGCAATCCTGCTTGTAGGTATTTACCCCAGAGAAATGAAAATGTATGTTCACACAAAAACCACTGTTTGAATGTTTACAGTAGCTATATACACAATCATTAAAAGCTGGGAACAACACAAATGTCCTTCAACCAGCTATGGATAAACAAACAATAGAATACTATTCCGCAATAAAATGTAATAAACTATATATGCATACAAAGTCATGGGTGAATCTCAAATGCAATTTGCTAAGTGAAAGAAGACATACACACACACACCTACGTATTGTATTATTTCATTTATATGAAATTTTAGAAAAGGCAAAACTCCCGTGATAAAAATTAGATCAGACTTTGCCAGAGGCCAAATTCCAAACAGACACAAATAAACTTTTAGAGGTGATGGAAATGTTCTAGATCATGATTGTAGTGAGGGTTACATGACTAAATACACTTCTCAACCTTTATTGAATTGCACACTTACAATCAGTGAGTTTTATTGTAACTAAAGCATATCTAACTGAAGCTGCCCCAAAGAAAGTACAAGCAGAAGAAAAATCCCTTGCTTCCAATATTAAAGAACAGGGAAAACATTACATATTTTTGTTAGCTTTGATACAGGATAAAAAATCATCCAACCCAGAAAGATAGGAGACAACTTGTTTTTCCAAGTTATAAAGGTGACTAAATGGTGGAGAGTTAACATTAAAAATTGCAAGCAGACATGATGACACTAAGTTATGAACATCATGAAAACTTTTGGGTCCAGTTTCCCTCCCACAATGTACACTTTTATGCTATTTACTGATTAAGCGTATTTCTTATTTTTTAAGAGTTTTGGGGTTCGTTTTGTTTTGTTTTGTTTTGTTTTAAAGATTCTATTCATTGGGACGCCTGGGTGGCTCAGGTGGTTGAGCCTTCGGCTCAGGTCATGACCCTGGAGTCCTGGGATGGAGCCCCACATCAGGGAGTCTGCTTCTGCTTCTCCCTCTGACCCTCCTCCCTCTCAGGCTCTCTCTCTCTCTCTCAAATAAATAAATAAAATCTTTTAAAAAAAGATTCTATTCATTTATTTGTCAGAGAGAGAGTGAGCACAATCGGGGGAGCGGCAGGCAGAGGGAGAAGTAGGCTCCCCGCTGAGCAAGAAGCCCAACTCAGGACTCCATCCCAGGGCCCTGGGATCATGACCTGAGCCAAAGGCAGATGCTTAAACAACTGAGCCACCCAGGCGTCCCTGATTTAGTATTTTTCTGTGGGTTTTGTTTGAATACATTAAAATGAAATGTCTTTCAAAGAATCCCAACAGAATAAAGAGTTAAGAGTGTTTGTATTAAACCACATGGTGTATACTGAAGGCTCAAGCTGAAAATCAGACCTTATATGTTTCATTTCGTGGATGTCTAGTCAAGATAATCAATTTGGTCATGAAAAACAATTTGTAATTGCAAATTCTGCACATATGCATGGGGATAAATGGAAATTTCATACATTCAACTTTGAAATAGCAGATTGCTGATAATCATAAAGACCTTACTTCAGAGGGGTTAAGAGATGTGCCAGGAAAGAATAATTTGGACTCTCTTGGTACAAGATTGCTTCTCGTGTTTTCTGGAATACAAGTGATACTGCCTACTTAGTGAACGTCAGACATCTGCACAGTTGATTCACAATATTGCATCCCAGGATCCTAAATTAGAATTGTGTGGTCAACAAACCAGAATATAGCCTAGAAATGTGGTATAATGGAAGGAAACCAGGAGTCAGGCAACCAGGCTTCTTCCCCCACCATCCCTCCTATCTCCATCCACGACCACTATGTGACATGATCACATTCTCTACCAAAAAAAGTGTGTGTGTGTGTGTGTGCACGCGCACGCACATGCGTGCGCGCTAGTCTGCTCAGGCTGCCAAAACAAAATGCCACACATTGAGTGGCTTAAACAACAAATTTTATTTTCTTACACTTCTGCAGGCTAGAAGTCCAAGATCAAAGTGTCAGCAGATTTTGTGTCTCCCAAAGCCCCTCTCCTTGGCTTGCAGATGGTCATCTTCTCATTATGTCCTCATGTGGGACCTTTTCCCTGGTGTCGATGTCCTAATCTTGTCCTTTTTTTTAAAATATTTATTTGAGAGAGAGAGGGAAAGGGAGCAGGGGGAGAGGAGAGAGAGAATCCCAAGCAGACTCCAGGTTGAGTGTGGAGCCCAGAGCGGGGCTCTATCCCATGACCCATAAGATCACCACGTGAGCCAAGACCAAGAGTCAGGACACTTAACCAACTGAGCCACCCTGGAACCCCCTAATCTTGTCTCTTGATAAGGACACCAGTCATACTAGATTAGGGTCATAGCTTATGACCTCATTTCATCTTAATTACCTAGTTAAAGGCCCTATCTAGGGGTGCCTGGGTGGCTCAGTCGGGGTTAAGCATCTGCTTTTGGCTCAGGTCATGATCCCAGGGTCCTGGGATCGAGCCCCAAGTCAGGCTCCCTGCTCAGTAAGCCTGCTTCTCCCTCTCCCTCTGCCTGCAGCTCCCCCTGCTTGGGCTCGCTCTCTCTCTCTCTCTCTCTCTCTGTCAAATAAATAAATAAAACCTTAAGAAAAAATAAATAAAGGCCCTATCTCCAAATACATTCACATTTAAGGTACTTGAGGTTAGGATTTCAATATATGGACTTTGCAGGGGACATAATTCAGTTCATTACAGGTCATTCTAGGATTAACTGACATCCCAGGATTCTACAACCCTCCATTATCACCTCTCTTTGCTTCTTTTCAAACTAACAATAGCATCCCGGAATCCTCAGAGAAGGAGGGTGAATAGAATGCTCTGTTTAAACAGTTTAGCAAGGCCCACACAAGATAGGAGGATTTTAGGAGATAGAATGAATTGTAAACCCTCCTTCAAATTTTATTATAATTGGTTGTAGAAATTCTTTTACACAGAGTCATCGTATTTGTAGCACGCCAGACCCACAGGCTACTTTTCGGGCAGGTCTGATTATTCCTTTAACGTGAGGGAAAGTCCTCCCTTAGACACGTTAAGTCAAGCCACTTCACAGTGGCAGTGTCATTTTATTTTATTTTTTTTAAGATTTTATTTATTTATTTGAGAGACAGAGACAGAGAAAGAGAGAAAAGCAGACTCCCTACTAAGCGGAGAGCCCGACATGGGGCTCGATCCCAGGACGCTGAGATTATGACCTGAGCCAAAGGCAGACGCTTAACCAACTGAGCCACCCAGGCGCCCCGCCAGTCTTATTTTAGAGTGGAACAAGCTGTTATCATGAAATAATTAAAAATTAGCAGTGGCTAAAAACGCAAAGTTCCTGGAGTCCTGTGGGGAAACATATACCCTTTAAGTGCAATCTCATGTTGTTTTTTCTTCTTTCCCAGAAGCTGTAATATTTCCAGCATGGCTTGAGTGTATTAATCACTTGTTAATTTTGGAAGCTGCTGAATCAACACAACCTCCTCCACCTCTCATTTTCAACTTCAGTAAGACGCTGCGGGCCTTGGTGACAACAGAACTGTCCCCAGAACCGCTGACCCTGCCAACAATAACAAGTACCTCACTCTTTCTTTTTTTTTTTTTAAAGATTTATTTATTCATTTGACAGAGAGAGACACAGCGAGAGAGGGAACACAAGCAGGGGGAGTGGGAGAGGGAGAGGGAGAAGCAGGCTTCCTGCCGAGCAGGGAGCCCGATGCGGGGCTCGATCCCAGGACGCTGGGATCATGACCTGAGCCGAAGGCAGATGCCTAACGACCGAGCCACGCAGGCGCCCCACGTATCTCAATCTTTGAACCTAGCTGAGAACTGGATAATCGTGGCCCTTCCCTGAACTTTGTCCTCCAACCCTTCCAGTGGTTTTATAAATCCCTTAGTGCTGGAAATATCTAGAATGATTTCTCTTTTCCCTACAAATGAACAAAATAATATTTAAAAAGCTCTAAAGACAAATGGCAGCCCATGTAAAGTTAGTATATCTTTAGTTGGAAGTTACAGAAAACAAAACCCGAGGTAGCATAAGAAAGAAAAAGACAAAAGGGGAAAAGAGAAAAAGAAAAAATAAGTTCTCACTACGAGAATTCAGGCTCACTCACAGCACTCAAAACTTCCAATGCAGTCAGTCCTAAGAAAATACTTGTGCAAGTCATTGGGAAGGGCATCAGGAACCCAGGCAAGTATTCTCATTTAGTGCCCTGTATCTTTGCAAAGGTTTTGTTTTGTTTTTGCTACCCTTTGTAAATGGCGGAGATCAAGGCAAATTTGTGTCCCCAGTTTTTCATCTCCACCATTCAAGAAGCCAATCCTCCTCTCAAATCCCTCCGTTCCACATCCACATTCCTCAAAAAGAAAATCTGGTAAGAGCATTAGCACTGACAGCAATGCCCTGAGATTGGTGTGGGAAGTTTCCAGAGAGAGTAGATAATCAAAGGAAATAGAGTTTCAGGTGTTCACTGCAAGTGGGGAAACTTTTACAATACATATCTATGTGGCCTGGGTGCTACCTGTGTCATTGTGCAAGTTACTCATACACAAGAACATCTGGTTTCTCCCCAGGAGTTTATGCTGTTCCTGTTTGTTGTTGTCGTTTGTTTGTTTAATGACTTCTCCAAGCTAGTTCTGTAATGTCTGTATTCTTTGTCATTTGTAGCCACTGAGCTCACGGTCTCCTGGGCACGGGCACAACTCTGCATGGATTTGTGGTATTCTGGATTTCCAAAAATATACGTTGAGGTTTTTCAAAACCCTCTCTGGACATCTCATTCTCCAGATTTTCCTTAAAAAATTTTTTTCAAACTCTGTTTTCCCTATTATGGCCGCCACAGCCACTGCAATGGTAAACAGTTAAAAGTGGTTTTCAACAAATACATAGGATTGTTGGTGCTAAGTGAGTTCTGAGTCAAGTGAAAGCTAAGTCCTGAGAATGGGGCTTTTCCAGGGAGCTGCCAGCAAGGTCAAATAGCAGTAATTCTCTGGGCATCGGACTTTTGGGGGCTTTCCCAACCTGTTCTTCCCCATCCAGAGGCTGCTAGGATGATGCTTTCCAAAGCACTATGATTGTAAGACAGTTTGTCTTCCAGGCGACTGCAGAGCTAGGGAGAGAGGGATGGAAATAAGGCAAGTTCAAACAACACAAAGCTTACTGTTTTTACTGAGATTTAGCTGTTTTTCTTTTTCTTTTAAGATTTATTATTTGGGGCGCCGGGGTAGCTCAGATGGTTGAGCATCTGCCTTCGGATTAGTTCATGATCTCAGAGTCCTGGGATCGAGCCCCAAGTCAGTCTCCCTGCTCAGTGGGGAGTCTGCTTCTCCCTCTCCTGCCACTGCCCCTGCTTGTGCTCTCTCTCTCTCAAATAAATAATAGATTGTATTTATTTATTTGAGAGAGAGCACACACAAGAGGGGGGAGGGGCAGGGAGAGAGAGAGAGAGAGAGAGAATCTCAAGCCAACTCCCACTGAGCCCAAGCCAGAAGCCTGACTTGGGGTTCAAGATCATGACCTGAGCCAAAATCAAGAACCTGAGGCTTAACCGACTGAGCCATCCAGGCGCCCCTCAGCTTTTTCCTTGAACCAATGCTCCTTTATTTCCACAGTTAATTTTTTTTAAGATTTTATTTATTTATTTAATTGACAGAGAGAGAGAGAGAGAGAGAGAGAGAGAGAGAGACAGCGAGAGAAGGAACACAAGCAGGGGGAAGGGGAGAAGCAGGCTTCTGGCCGAGCAGGGAGCCCGATGCGGGGCTCGATCCCAGGACCCTGGGATCATGACCTGAGCCGAAGGCAGTCGCTTAACCAACTGAGCCACCCAGGCGCCCCTCCACAGTTAATTCTTTTTTAAAGATTTTATTTATTTTGGGGTGCCTGGGTGGCTCAATTTGTTAAGCATCTGTCTTCGGCTCAGGTCATGATGCCAGGGTCCTGGGATCGAACCCCCGCATCTGGCTCCCTGCTCAGTGGGGAAGGCTGCTTTTCCCTTCTCCCCCTGCTGCTCCCCCTGCTCCGGCTTTCTCTTGAGCTCTCTCCCACTATCTGTTGAATGGAGAAATAAAATCTTAAGAAAAAAAAAAGCAACTGCAAACGCAAGAAAACTAGAAGTGACCACACATGCCCAGGGAAAGGCTCTGAAAGGACTTGAGAAGAATTTTAGTTTTACCTCAGGCTGATCCTCCCACAGACAGCCTACAACAATCAACAAACCATAACAATAAACAAAAGCAATAACAAAAAACAGGAAACCCTGGGGACAGGGGAGAATCTGATATCCAGAGTTACCACATTATTAGATTCAAATGCCCAGTATTCCACAACAACAACCAAAAAATCACATGGCATACAAAAACCAGTAAATATGGACCAATGAAAAAAACAAAACAATAGCAAATATCACTCATAAAGATCTAATTAATGGCACATATACTAGAAAAAGATGTTAAAACAACTGTTTTTAAAGATGCTCAAAGAACTAAAGAAGGATGTGGAGAAAGTTAAGAAAGCATTGTGTGAACAAAATGAAAATATCAGTAAAGAAACAGAAAATCTAAAAAGAAACCAAAACAACTCATTTGCATTTGCCTACTAGTTAGTGATGTTAAGGATCATTTAATGTACTTATTGTCCATTTTCATATCTTTTTTAGAGAACTCTCTATTCAAGCTCTTTGCCCATATTAAAATCTGATTGATTTTTGTTGTTGGGTTGTGGGAACTAGTATTTCAAATCAGGGGGAAAAGATGGATTGTTCAATAATGGAGGGCAACTGGGTAAAATTCTATAAAAAATTTAAAAATTGTCAGGCGCCTGGGTGGCTCAGATGGTTAAGCGTCTGCCGTCGGCTCAGGTCATGGTCCCGGGGTCCTGGGATCGAGTCCTGCATCGGGCTCCCTGCTCCTTGGGAGCCTGCTTCTCCCTCTGCTTCTCTCTCTCTCTCTCTCTCTCTCTCCCTCTGTCTCTCATGAATAAAAAAATAAAATCTTAAAAAAAATTTAAAAATTGTCACAACTTTCCATGTTTGTTTCTTAAAGGGAAATAAAATATTTGGGTGAAAATACAGACCTTTTATGCACCGTAACCAGTCCCTCTACCCATCAAGGCAATCACTAGCATAGATTTATTTTTTCTCTTTTTATTGAAAAACAACTTTATATACTAAGTTGGTATAAACAATTTGTAATTCTGTTTTGTGTATTTTATATATTCTAAAAATTTATTTTTTCACGTAACATTATCTTCTCAAGATTCATAGAGTCTAGTGTAATTTACTCCTTTTCGTTGCTATATAGTATTTCATCGTTCCTGCGTTCTATATTTCATTATGTACTCTCCATTTGAAGGTATTTTGGTTGTTTCAAACCGCTTAATACTACAAACGGCTCTCTGATGAATATCCTTATATCTGTCCCCATGCACACATGGGTGAAAGTTTCCTAGAATTTATGCTAACAACAGAAATTGCTTCATTAATAGGTATGTGTATTTTCATTTTTGGTAGAAAATACCAAATTGGTCTCCATTAGGTTGTATCAGTTTACATTCTCATCAGGAGTGTATGAGATCTGGGTGTGTGGGTGGCTGAGTCGGTCAAGCGGCTGCGTTCAGCTCAGGTCTTGATCCCTGGGTCCTGGGATCCAACCTGGCATCGGGCTCCTTGCTCAGCAGGGAGCCTGCTTCTCCCTCTGCCTGCCGCTCCCCCTGCTTGTGCTCTCTCTCTCTCTCTCTGTCAAATGAATAAATAAAATCTTACAAAAGAAGTTAAAAAAAGGGAATGTATGAGCGTTCTGTATGTTCATATTCTCATCAGCATTTTATATTGTCAGACATAAGATCATTAGCAGGACTGAGGAATAAAAAGTGGTATATCATTGTTGTTTTAATCTGCATTTCCCTGATTATTATAGAGCTTATCTTCCCATTTGTGTTTTTGGCCATTTGTTATTCCTCTTCTGCTGTGTGCTAGTCTTTTCCCTGACCCATTTTTCTATGGAGTTTTTTGTCCTTTGGTTTTAATTAACTGTAAGAATTCTTCATTCTGTACAAAAGGCTTTTTTGTCTATTACAGATTGCTTCAGTTAGAAATTCCATTTTGCTTCAAGCAATAAAACCCTACGGAAAGACAAATGTCTATATTTTTCTTGGATCAGATTTTGCACAGACCGTACCAGGCCGGTGCCGTTGTTCATGAAGCTACCAAGGACCGCGGCTCCTCTTCCCTTTCAGTTTTCACCAACTTGGTACATGGCTTTCATCACTGTGGGACAAGGCAGCTGCTATACTTCCATCTATTTCAGCATTTCAAGGATAAGAAGGATGCAAGTAAAAGGCAAAGGCTAAAAAGGGCAAAGGGGTGCTCCAGCTAAATCTTTACGCATTAAACACCTTCACGGAATCTTGCCATTTGCAATGATGTGGATGGAACTAAAGGGTATTATGCTGAGCAAAATAAGTCAATCAGAGAAAGACGTGTATCATATGATCTCACTGATAGGAGGAATTCTTAATCTCAGGAAACAAACAGGGTTGCTGGAGTGGTGGGGGGTGGGAGGGATGGGGAGGCTGGCCGATGGACACTGGGGAGGGTGTGTGCTGTGGTGAGCGCTGTGAATTGTGTAAGACTGATGAATCACAGACCTGTACCCCTGAAACAAATAATACATTATATGTTAAAAGAAAAGTAGATAGTAGGAGGGGAAAAGGGAAGGGGTGGAAATCGGAGGGGGAGACGAACCGTAAGAGACTACGGACTCTGAGAAACAAACCGAGGGTTCTAGAGAAGAGGGGGTGGGTGTTATTAAGTATTGCAACTTATACCACTCATGCATACAATTTGAATTTTTTTTAAAGATTTTATTTATTTATTTGAGAGAGACAGAGAGCACGAGCAGGGGGAAGGGGCAGAGGGAGAGGGAGAAGCAGACTTCCTGCTGAGCAGGGAGCCCGACATGGGACTCGATCCCAGGACCCCGGGACCATGACCCAAACCAAAGGTTGATGCTTAGCTGGATGAGCCACCCAAGCACCCCACAATTTGAAATTTTTAACATAAAAAAAGTTATATATACACTAGGGACATATATGAAGACTAATTTTCAATGGAATTGATGTGTCCAAAATTACAGAGGTAGGAAGTGAGAAATGTCTTTTTTGTTTTTTAAGATTTTATTTATTTATTTGTCGGAAAGCACAATCGGGGAGCGGCAGGCAGAGGGAGAAGCAGACTCCCTGCTGAGCAGGGAGCCCCACACAGGACTCGGTCCCAAGACCCCGGGATCATGACCTGAGCTGAAGGCAGATGCCTAACCTACTGAGCCACCCAGGTGTCCCGAGAAATCGCTTTTATCTTGGATTAATTCTTTTTCTACCACAGCACACACTGGTTGATTTTAGCCAAACTTCCTTATTCATCAAGAAATTGAAATTTGGCCAAGAAAATTGAGTTTCTTTCTTCTTTTTAAAAATGTTTTATTTATTTATTTATTTGAGAGAAACAGAGATAATGAGAGAGAGCAGGAATGGGAAGAAGGGGGAGAAGCCGACTCCCTGCTGAGCAGGGAGCCCGACTGGGGGCTTGATCCCAGGACTCTGGGATCACGACCTAAGCCGAAGGCAGACGCTCAACCAACTGAGCACCCAGGCGCCCCGAGGAGTTGAATTTCTTAATATGGAAGTTCCGTTAAGCAGAGTGTACATTTAACTTTTTCATTTATGCTAGTCAGTTTGGTTTGTCACAATCTTTGAATAAAAAATACATTATTATAGTTGCATAATGCAGTTATTCTATATTTTCACGTATTGCTTTTTTTAAATGACATTTGCCAGTTATTTTAATAACACCTACGGCCTGTTTGTTCATTTATTCTTTTATTTACTGGACTATGTTAGGCATTGTTATTTAAGTGTAAAAATCTGAGTTTTTTTAAATCAAAAGAGTATAGCAACTACCAGAGCCATAACGTTTGTTTCTGTAAGACAAAAATAAAAGGTTATCTGAACTATTGATGAAATATTTAAAAATCACTATTGGTATAGCTCAGCTGATTTCTAGCCTTAGATTGTCGATTGCATTCTCCAGTGATCTGTATTTAATATGTTTCCAATAGGTTCATTTCAGCCAACAAATGAAATGATGCTCAAATTCTATGGCTTCTATAAGCAGGCAACTGAAGGACCCTGTCCCTGTAAACTTTCAAGGCCTGGATTCTGGGATCCTATTGGAAGATACAAATGGTAATTTCACATAGAGAGCTATGAAAGGGATTTTATTTTAGTGACATAATTATCATATGACTTATTTATGTGGTTATGTATTAGTCTGAGCAGAAGTGTTCTAACGTACTAGATCCAATTTTTATCTTCCATGTGCTTTTAACACAATTTCATACAAATAGAAAAGTCTTGGGGAAGAGAAGAAGATAAAACCAAAAGGTGTATCAAAGATTAAAAAATATCATTTTCAGTTAGTCTTTCCTTTGATAAAGTTTTTTTCATTTATCGTAAGAAGAGCAATTCCCAAAATCAGTTAAACAAACAAACTCTTCTGCCTCTTGTACTTACCAAGAAAAATAATGACTTTACTTGCCAAGTGACACTGTTTGCCTTGAGCCTTTAGACGATAACTAGGCGTACGACTAAGGGACTGCTGTGCTAACTTTTTATCTAGGCTGTGTTCCTCCTGTCCCACTGTACTTGAATAGAAATTTGATTTTTAATATCCTTAAGAAAATCATAAAATAGCCGGAGATACCTCTGTAACATAGACTGTACGTTATGAACAGAGTATGCTAATTGGTGAAGCATGTCTTAAGAGCCACACATTTTGATGGCTTAATATCTTTCTTTTTTTTAATTCCATTTATGTATTTGAGAGAGAGAGAGAGAGAGAGAGAGCACATGCAGGGTGAGGGGCAGAGAGAGAAGCAAGACTCCCTGCTGAGCAGGGAGCCCGATGCAGGGCTTGATCCTAGGTCTCCGGGATCATGACCTGAGCTGAAGGCAGATGCCCAACTGACTGAGCCACACAGGTGCCCAATGGCTAAATTTCTTTACACTGCATTGGAAGTCCTTAAACTCTTTTGAGGATTTCTTAGTACTGTACTTTCCTCTAAGTTCTTTATGAATAGTCATAGATAATAGGTCAAATGTAATAGCAGTATGTTACCTAATCTGTTTTAGGAAAGTTGATTTACTTTATGATTTTTCCTCAGAAATGACCATTGGTTGATTTAAACTGCTCCTGGAAAAAATATGTAAAAAGAAAGGTTTTCATTTTAGGCAAAAATTTCAAAGGACTCTTCTCATCATCTAGGGGTTTAAAAATGTCCTCTGCCTCACATTTTTGGTTTTTTAGAAGTAGGAAACCACTTGTATTTTTTGAGTGTGTAAGTTAGACTCCTGTTTAAATTAATGGAAACTTTTAAGCAAAACTTCTGTTCATTTAAAACATGGCTGTGATAGTTCATTTCATGTAGAGTTCTAAAATGTTCATTTATGTCACTGTTCTTTATAATATAAAATTTTTGAAGAGTTCCTAGCAAATATTTTTCAACAGTCTATAGTGTCTGCTCTATACTATATATAATATAGTCTCTGTAATCTATAGTCTATAATCTATAGATGGGCTGTGTATTTACTAGTTTTAAATACTATTCAATTTGACAGTTTATTTACTCTGATCCTTTTCTTTAAGATGGTACATTTAAAGTGATCCTTTGAGAGCATAATATCTTTGTGTAGGCTTTAAGTAGAGAGCCCAATTTAAATTAATGACCCTATAACATTGACTACAAATTGTATTCTGAGCCATTGGAAAATGTGTCTTTTTGTTATTTGGATATTCTCATTTCTAGGGATGCTTGGAGTTCATTGGGTGATATGACCAAAGAGGAAGCTATGATTGCATATGTTGAAGAAATAAAAAAGGTAGGGGAAATAATTCACAGCAGAAAATGAAAATATTCATGGGGCACCTGGGTGGCTCAGTTGGTTAAGCATCTGATTCTTGATCTCAGCTCAGATCTTGATCTCAGGATCATGAGTTAAAGAAAAAAGGAAGAAAATGAAAATATTCAGAGCAGCTCTAATTTCATTTGTTATCAAGCAAATTAGCTGCTTTGTTTTAAGGAACAAAGAGATTATAATATATTAGGATATAACATCTAAGTTATTGAATTTATTAGTGCTTTATCTGTCTCCTCAATGTTCATCTTAAGGTCAATGTTTTTTTCCTTAAGATCACATTGTAGTGATGTGATTTTTCTTTTTTTTCCATCTTCTCTCTCTTTCTCCGTTGTCAACTTCTTCAGAAAGTTTGGAAATAGGAATCTTTTGAAGTACTGAAATCCCTTTCTCAGGAATCTGGGAAGTACCTGGGCTGTCTTGAAACCATTTCTGCTTTGGAACTTTTTACTTAGGAGAAATAGTTAACAACCCTGCCCCTCAGTGTTCTCATCAAGTTTGACCCACAAATTGAGATATTCCTATCACAGGACTTCTTAGTAACAAGCCTTTTTCTGTGAATGCAGAGATCCTTCAGAAGCAGAATAAGAGAAGGATTCTTTTAATGTCTCTTAATTAAGAGGGAGAGCATTCCTTACTGTTGTCTGTTCAAGGGATTGTTTTGAGGAGCAAATTTATGAAGAAATCTTGGATTTTAAAGATACTCTTAGTGTCTGTTTATAAAGCACCGTTTCTATTTTGGAACTGGATCAGAAATTGTGAAATTTAGGTCTGTTTGATAATCTTAAATAAATTATCTGTGAACATAAAGAAAATCCGTAAAAAGGAATACTTCTTTTGCCACATTGTTTGGCAGTGTTAATTTCTAGAAGTCATTTCTATTTGGTTGATTGAGCTTCATTTGTTTTGTTTTATTTTGTTGTCTTCTACACTGCTCAAAGTTGTGCCCTTTGTTAAATTTTCGCAGTTTATTCACTTAGTGGACCTGGTTTATCTATAACAGAAGGCAGTGTTTAGTCCTTTTGGCTGTTAACTATATCAGTAGCAAAATAACAAAGGCGCCTTTCAAAAGCAGAGAGAGCAACTCTGGCTCCCTTTTTGATTTGGTGACTATTCCTTTTCTTTCTTTAAATATCATTCTAATTTTTAGGACACACTTCTATCATGTAAAGTTGAATTGACACATTGGGTCAAATTTTCCCATTTTCCCTATACGATTTGTTTAATTAATGATGTACCACAGTTTAAAGTGGGAGGGAGATGGATTTAAACTGTAACTGCTGCCGTTTAGTTGTCTTAAGATACTTCAATTGTGCCTGTAGATTTCCGTAACTGCTTCTCTAATTGAAAGGATACGCCAGCTATTTCCATTCAGACTTTTAAAATTTCATTTTTCATATGGTGAATATAATAAAATTTATAGTAAACTTTTAGAGATAAATCTAGGAATGTTAGGATACCCATCAATTGAAAATTTGATTAGTTTTTGAAAGTATTTTCAGAGAATTGCTTTTGTGGACATCAGCAGATAAAATTGTATGCTTTTAAATAAGGATGTTTCAGGGGGTCAGAGGCACCTGGCTGGCTCAGTTGGTAGGGTATGCAACTCCTGATCTCAGGGTTGTGAGTTCGAGCCCCATGCTGGGTATAGAGATTACTTAAAAATATACATATGTATTAAATAATGGTGTGGGGTAGTACATTGTCCCAAAGATTTGATCACTGAATTTGGGGCTTTTTTTATTTTTTTAAAGATTTTATCTATTTATTTATTTATTTATTTGAGAGAGAGAGGGAGAGGCAGAGGGAGAGGGAGAAGCAGGCTGAGCAGGGAGCCCGATGCTGCGCTAGATCCCAGGAGCCAAAGGCAGACACTTAACCGGTTGAGCCACCTGGGTGCCCCAGGACTTTTCCTAATTGCAATAATTTACTAATTGAACCCGTTTTTATTTTTTTATTTTTATTTTTTATTTATTATTATTATTTTTTAAAGATTTTATTTATTTATTTGACAGAGATAGAGAGAGGGAGAGCACAAGCAGGTGGAGTGGCAGGCAGAGGGAGAGGCAGAAGCAGGCTCCCCGCCGAGGAAGGAGCCTTGACGTGGGGCTCGATTCCAGGACCCTGGGATCGTGACCTGAGCCGAAGGCAGCCGCTCAACCGACTGAGCCACCCAGGCGCCCCTTGAACCAGTTTTTAAATTATATTTGTAAATATGGTCCACTGTGCTATTGCTCTTTAGAATTACTTTTTTAGTATACATTTCATTCTGTGCTTTTGCCTTCAAATGTTTAAGGAACTTATCAATTTAATTTATATCTTTTAATAGGTAATATTTTGTGGAAAATTGCTTTTTGTATTTTATAAACTGTCCAATGAAATATCACTGAAAAAGTTGCTGGAATCAAAAATTCTTTTAAAATAATTTAATAGGATTTTAGCTTTGAGAGAACAGAATAATGTGGTTTGTGGGAAATAATCCATACTTCTTTAAATAAAGTTAATTTTGATTCATAATCAAAAGGAAATATAAAATTTTATTTTCTGTACGAACTTTACAGGCTATCTTTTTTTGTTTTTGTTTTAAAGATTTTTATTTTTAAGGACCTCTACACCTAGTGTGGGGCTCGAAATTACAACCCGAAAATCAAGAGTCGCATGTTCTACCGACTGAGCCAGCCAGCCGCCCCCCAATTTTATAGGCTTTCTTAATGAGGATTTCTGGAGAATTCAGCCAGACCTTGAAAAATATGCAGTATGTCTGTTGGATTTAAAGAGAGATCGGTATACTCAACTCTGGCTGCCCATTGAAATCACTAGGGTGATTTTGTTTAAAAAAAAAAAAAAATGCCCCAGCATAACCCCAGACTAATTATTTCAGGATTTCTAAGAGGATGGGATAATCGCTATACTAAAGGGAGGATTAGAACAGACTCTCACAAAAGATGGAACCTGAAAGCTACCATGGGTGAGGGTCTGGTCGGTAGGTCTACAAGTCCAGAACATTGGCTTTCTCTTTTTAAGGCTTGACTGATAATAACCATCTTTTGGAGATTTAGAGAAAAACCAGAATGCTAATTTCTTTTTTTTCTTCTTCCCCAGAGCGCTAATTCCTTAAGTTACAGTGGGTGTTATACTCTTCTACTTCGTGAAACAAGATGTGCACTGAACGTTGCGTTCTGCACAGGCTTGCTTTTCACACTTCAGCCCATGGTACTTTCCCTAGGCTTCCACATGCGCAGTGGGTATCCCTTCCCTAAACATGAACCAAGACGCGGGGGAAAGCTGCATTCTACACCACCTTGTTTTCCGAGTTTCGTATAGAACGCTTGCGTTGTGCTTCCACACCCCCTTTTGCAACTGATACCATATATCCTCAGGAGAGGGGTTCGCTTGAAAGACGGTCTCCCTCCGTCATGCTCTTTTCTCGGAGTTAAGGATAGGGCACTCTCCTTATGCCTACACACGTACACTTGCAATCTCTACTGACTTCATGACCCCGTCCATATGCTAGGGTAAAAGACCCATTGCGCACAGAGTTGTTTCTCAGAGATGAGTACAGGCATGGCACGTTCCTTGTGTTTCCACCACGACTACTCAAAAGGCTCCCGTCTCCAAGGCAAAGGATGTCAGGTCTAAGACGGTTTCGCAAAAACGAGGTTGCCTCTTAGAGGGCGGTCTACGGCGCTCTCGTGACGCTTCCACGCCTACATATGCAAACGCTTCTGGGCTCACGAAAGAAGTCGTCAGTTGAAAGCTGCCTTGTACCCCCGAAGCGTTTCTCGGAGTTAGGTTCAGGGAACGGTCCCTGTGCGATCACACGCAGCCTTGAGATGGCTCAGCTCTTTTCTATCGTCAGGGAGGACGTTTCTCGGAGTTAGGTCCAGGGAACGTTAGTAAAGTGTACGGCACTTTCAGGTTGCTTCCACACCCACTTTTGGAAATGATTCTCTCTCCAGGATACCTGAAGATGTTATTGGAGAGTTGCCGTATACGCGGACTTGCTTTTCTCAGGCGAGTACATGGCAGTTTTCTTATTCACGCACACGCACACGCACACACACACACAAACAAATACACAGACACACACAGAGTTGAACATGTTTCTGTCCCATCAGGGAAGAAGGTGTTCGTTGAGAGACGGTTTCTCGCCGATGCTTTTGGGTTCTTTCTTTTTTTCCCCCTGGAGTTTGAAGTGTATGTGCTTTTTCTCTAGGCTAACGTACACACCCTTGAGAAGCCTCCTGTAAGCCAGAAACAAGCCGTGAGTTGAAAGAGGCATTCCACGCAGACCTCCTTCTCAGAGCGAAGCCTGTCACACTTTTCCTTGGGCCTCCACACGCACTTTAGAAAAACTTCCTCAGGTAAGCTGTGGGTTGAAGGACTGGTTTTCTACAGCAGTTATTCGTGGGGGTAAGTATATATGGCACTTGGCCTTAGGCTTCCACACACTTTGGAAACGACTTCTCTCTTTGTGAAACAAGATGTGCGCTGTACGTTGCGTTCTGCACAGGCTTGCTTTTCACACTTCAGCCCATGGTACATTCCCTAGGCTTCCACACGCGCAGTGGGTATCCGTTCCCTAAACATGAACCAAGACGCGGGGGAAAGCTGCATTCTACACCACCTTGTTTTCCGAGTTTCGTATAGAACGCTTGCGTTGTGCTTCCACAGCTCCGTTTGGAACTGCTTCGATATATCTCAGGAGAGGGGTTCGCTTGAAAGATGGTCTCCCTCCGTCATGCTCTTTTCTCAGAGTTAAGGATAGGGCACTCTCCTTATGCCTGCACACGTACACTTGCAATCTCTCCTGACTTCATGACCCCGTCCATATGCCAGCCTGAAAGACCCATTGCGCACGGACTTGTTTCTCAGAGATGAGTACAGGGCACGGCACGTTCCTTGTGCTTCCACCACGACTATTCAAAAGGCTCCCGTCTCCAAGGCAAAGGATGTCAGGTGCAAGACGGTTTCGCAAAAGCGAGGTTGCCTCTTAGAGGGCGGTCTATGGCGCTCTCCTTACGCTTCCATGCCTACATATGCAAACGCTTCTGGGCTCACAAAAGAAGTCGTCAGTTGAAAGCTGCCTTGTATCCGCGACGCGTTTCTCGGAGTTAGGTCCAGGGAACGGTCCCTGTGCGATCACACGCAGCCTTGAGATGGCTCAGCTCTTTTCTATCGTCAGGGAGGACGTTTCTCGGAGTTAGGTCCAGGGAACGGTAGTAAAGCGTACGGCACTTTCATGATGCTTCCACACCCAATTTTGGAAATGATTCTGTCTCCAGGATACCTGAAGATATTAGTGGAGAGTTGCCCTATATGCGGACTTGCCTTTCCCAGGTGAGAACATGGCACTTTTCTTATTCACGCACACACACACACACACACACACACACACACACACACACACACAGAGTTGAACATGTTTCTGTCTCGTCAGGAAAGAAGGTGTTCGTTGAGAGACGATTTCTCGCCGATTCTTTTGGGTTCTTGCTTTTTTTCCCCCCGGAGAGTGAAGTGTATGCGCTTTTTCTCCAGGCTTCCGTACACACCCTTGAGACGCCTCCCGTAAGCCAGAAACAAGCCGTGAGTTGAAAGAGGCGTTCCACGCAGACCTCCTTCTCAGAGCGAAGCCTGTCACACTTTTCCTTGGGCCTCCACACGCACTTTCGAAAAACTTCCTCAGGTAAGCTGTGAGTTGAAGGACGGGTTTTCTACATCGTTTTTTCGTGGGGTAAGTATATATGGCATTTGGCCTTAGGCTTCCACACACACATTGGAAACGGCTTCTCTCTTCGGAAACAAGATGTGCGCTGAACGTTGCGTTCTGCACAGGCTTGCTTTTCACACTTCAGCCCATGGTATATTCCCTAGGCTTCCACACGTGCAGTGGGTATCCCTTCCCTAAACATGAACCAAGACGCGGGGGAAAGCTGCATTCTACACCAGCTTGTTTTCCGAGTTTCGTATAGAACGCTTGCGTTGTGCTTCCACAGCCCCTTTTGCAACTGCTTCGATATATCTCAGGAGAGGGGTTCGCTTGAAAGACCGTCTCCCTCCGTCATGCTCTTTTCTCAGAGTTGAGGATAGGGCACTCTCCTCATGCCTGCACACGTACACTTGCAATCTCTCCTGACTTCATGACCCCGTCCATTGCTAGCCTGAAAGACCCATTGTGCACGGATTTGTTTCTCAGAGATGAGTACAGGGCACGGCACGTTCCTTGTGCTTCCACCACGACTATTCAAAAGGCTTCTGTCTCCAAGGCAAAGGATGTCAGGTCTAAGACGGTTTGGCAAAAGCGAGGTTGCCTCTTAGAGGGCGGTCTACTGCACTCTCCTGACGGATCCACGCCTACATATGCAAACGCTTCTGGGCTCATGAAAGAAGTCGTCAGTTGAAAGCTGCCTTGTACCCCCGACGCGTTTCTCGGAGTTAGGTCCAGGGAATGGTCCCTGTGCGAACACATGCAGCCTTGAGATGGCTCAGCTTTTTTCTATCGTCAGGGAGGAAGCGGCATGATTTCCCTCTGGGTTCCTGACTGATCATAGTCTGGCGTCGTTCAGGGGACCCAGATCCACTGCGCCCTCCGGACGAGGTTCCGGGCAGAGTAAGGTCCGCAGCCGGGGCTAGTGTTTAAAGTTACGGGGTTTGGGAGATGGTAGGAGCCTAACGGTTGGCAGCGTGGACGGCTATCCTCACTGAGGCCTGAGTTGAGGTCGAGCGATAGTGTGAAAGCCAGGGTTGCGGGCTGCATTCCGGGACTAAGTGGGCACACCGTGCTCTCGAGGGCCAGGTTTTCGCTAGAATCCTGCCATCATGTTCATCCCGGTGCCTGCCGGTGGCACGGCTTGTGTCCCTGCCCCTGGAGGACGTGCCCCACTTACCGTCGAGCCGCAGACTTAGTCGGCAGGCCCAAGTAGGGCCAGAACCATGCCTCTCGCAAGGTTGAGACTCCACGATAGGGTAGATCCCCTAGCCATTTGTGGTGCAGAGGCACGCTCTGAGGGTTGCGTGGAGGGCAAGCCGTAGGGGGAACGTCTGGCTTCCGCGTCGGCCTCGGTGAGATGCTCCTCGTGGTCCTGGGGTGTGGTGAGTTGTTCACGAGGATCATGGTCTCTGGCACCATTCCTGGGGCTGCAAGTCGCAGGGTTTCCTTCTCCGTTCT
>NW_027397590.1:0-18675 GCF_003265705.2 Callorhinus ursinus
GTCAACTCATCTTTGACAAAGCAGGAAAGAATGTCCAATGGAAAAAAGACAGTCTCTTCAACAAATGGTGTTGGGAAAATTGGACAGCCACATGCAGAAGAATGAAACTGGACCATTTCCTTACACCACACACAAAAATAGACCCAAAATGGTTGAAAGACCTCAATGTGAGACAGGAATCCATCAACATCTTAAAGGAGAACATAGGCAGCAACCTCTTCGACCTCAGCCACAGCAACTTCTTCCTAGAAACATCTCCAAAGGCAAGGGAAGCAAGGGCAAAAATGAACTATTGGGATTTCATCAAGATAAAAAGCTTTTGCACAGCAAAAGAAACAGTCCACAAAACCAAAAGACAACCGACAGAATGGGAGAAGATATTTGCAAATGACATATCAGATAAAGGGCTAGTATCCAAAATCTATAAAGAACTTACCAAACTCAACAGTGATTGTTGGTGGGAATGCAAGCTGGTGCAACCACTCTGGAAAACAGTATGGAGGTTTTTTAAAAAGTTGAAAATAGAGGTAACATATGAGCCAGCAATTGCAACTGGGATTTACCCCAAAGATACAAATGTAGGGATCCGAAGGGGTATGTGCACCCCAATGTTTACAGCAGCAATGACCACAGTAGCCAAACTGTGGAAAGAGCCAAGATGTCCATCGACAGATGAATAGATAAAGAAGATGTGGTATATATACACAATGGAATATTATGCAGCCATCAAAAGGAATGAAATCTTGCCATTTGTAACGAATACTCATATTTATGAGTATTCCCTCCTGCCTCCTCATCCTAAAAGCCCCCAGGTTTTCTAAAATCATACCCCCTCACATCTTCACCCCTAGGGTCACCACCTGCATGCCTGGCACAGAGAATAGTTTTTTCAGTATTTCCTGGCTGACTATCCAATCACCATACCCCATGATATCAAATCACCATTCAGTAACAGCTTTGTCATATATTAAAGTTTCATTTAACTTCAAAGGAAAAATATTTAATAGATAACTTTCAGAAACTGTAGATGCAGAATGAGAGAGATATACTGAAACTCTCAAATCACATGGTAGGTTATCTCTCGGGATGACTTGTCATGCAACACTCTAAGTGAAATAGCCAGAAAAATCACCCTTACAATGCTAAATTCTAAGAAGACTTTTTGAGTTCAATTTGTCCTAAGAGCACCTGACGCAACCTACCTAACGGTTCATTTTTATCTTGATACCTTCTAGTAACTTCCTATTAATGTTTATGACACTCTACCACATAACATATAATTGAACTATTCATGATGTATTCATCTTCTTTTTAGATTAGTAGAAAGTGCCAATTCATCAGAAAGACAAATTTGACTTATATTAGATCAGGCTTTTTAAAAAAATCATAAGTTTTCCAGCCACTTGAATACCATCCTCTGAATCTTTACACTTTTCAACTGAAGGCCAAACTCAGAGATATGCTCTGAAGATATTTTTAGGATGTATTTTAAATCTCTTACCAGATGTCAAAATTCCATTTTTGAAGATTTCTGAGAGGAAATAAAATAATTATTTTTTGATTATATAAAACACATCAATTTTAAATATATAAAACATTATCTACAACTCTTTATAGCAGAGCCTTAGAAAATATGGGTGGAAGGTAGCAGGAAATGGCACCAGGTTCTCAAATTCTGCATTTGCATCTATGAATAGTGGTATTTCTCCAGTTACACTTAGGTACCCTGCCATTAAAATAGTATTTTTCCAACTTGAGGGAGGCAATCATCAGAAAAAAATAAAATCTTTTAAATTGCAAGTTAGTTTTGTTTATGTATGCATGTGTGAGGGAGAGAGACAGGGACAGAGAAGGAGATAGTATGTATCTGGTATCAGCTTCTATTCATATATACTAGAATATAATTTGGGTTATTTGATTAACATGAAATTTTATTTAAATTTAAGTAAACAAAGCCATTGCAGCCTTTTCTGTTTCTCTGCAAAGAACTTCAAGAGACCAATGATCTCCACCATCTGCTTATAAAAAGACTAGAAAGAACATAGTCAGGGGCTAGGGACCTGGGTTTTACTCTCAGGTTTGACACTATTTTGCTATGTGGCCTTAAGCTAGCTCATGTATATCTATAGACCCCAGTTTCCCCAAATATAATATAAGGACTTGGGTTAGGACAGCAGATTTTAAACATTCTTTTAACTTAAGAAAGCTATTTTAAAACAAAATCTTACCAAGAAATATAAGATAAAAGCAAAATATCTTTGATTGAATAGTAAGAGTGAAAGGAGTGAAAATCACCCTAAACTTTGTCTTAGTAATGCTCAAATCCCACTCCCAAAAAACCCCCACACAACCATCATTATTACATATTATTTATTCCTATTTTAATCATAGGGCTAAATAAACTCTAAAATCTTCTCCAGTGTTTATCAAGAAACTATTTTATTAAATGCAAATATATTACAATAAAGATACTAGATGATGGTCTATTGAGTTAATACAATTAGGTAAGACTGCAAGTGAAAATCCGTATCACCTGTCTGAATATTTAAGACTTAGTAATCAATATTTTAAGTCAAAATTACATAAAAAGCTGTTTTTTTCCCTGTGGGTGGGAATTTTCTCAACAAATGCTGAAAATGGCAGTAATTTTTAATAACACCACAAAACTATGACCTTCTGGCTGCAGCCTCCCCAGCTTTTATTCTCATAGGTCTGTCTACATTTATGAAGCCCTAGCTCTTACATTAAATTCCTTCATTCCCATCCTAACTGAATCAAGTTTGAAATAATGTTGGTATGGGAAAATGGAAAATGCGCTAGCATAAAAGAATCTTAAGAATAAGAATCTGATAAAAATGTAGAGATCTGAAGGGGCACATGCACCCCAATGTTTATAGCAGCAATGTCCACAATAGCCAAACTATGGAAAGAGACTAGATGTCCATCAACAGATGAATGGGATAAAGAATATGTGGTACACACACACACACACACACACACACACACAGGAATATTATGCAGCCATCAAAATATGAAATCTTGCCATTTGCAATGACATGGATAGAACTAGAGGGTGTTATGCTAAGTGAAATAAGTCAATCAGAGAAGGACAAGTATCACATGATCTCACTGATATGAGGAATTTGAGAAACAAGTCAGAGGATCATATAGGAAAGGAAGGAAAAATTAAACAAGACAAAACCAGAGAGGGAGACAAACCATGAGAGACTCTTAATCTCAGGAAACAAACTGAGGGTTGCTGAAGTGTAGGGGGATGGGGAGGGATGGGGTGGCTGGGTGATGGACACTGGGGAGGGTAGGTACTATGGTCAGCGCTGCGAAATGTTTAAGACTGATGAATCACAGACCTGTACCCCTGAAATAAGTAATACATTATATGTTAATTTAAAAAATAATAAGAATCTGAATTGGTTCTCTGATTATATGGAAAAACAGCAATGATGCTACAAAGATTACATAAGGTTGGAGAAATGAAAGGACTCTTTTTTTTTGAAACTTCATTTTTTTTTTTTAAAGATTTTATTTATTTGAGCGAGAGAGAATGAGAGATAGAGAGCACGAGAGGGAAGAGGGTCAGAGGGAGAAGCAGACTCCCCGCTGAGCAGGGAGCCCGATGCGGGACTCGATCCCGGGACTCCAGGATCATGACCTGAGCCGAAGGCAGTCGCTTAACCAACTGAGCCAGCCAGGCGCCCCTTGAAACTTCATTTTTTAAAAAGATTTTATTTATTTATTTGACAGAAAGAGAGAGCACAAGCAGGGGGAGCAGTTGAGGGAGAGGGAGAAACAGGGAGCCCCTTGTAGGGCTAGATCCCAGGACCCTGGGATCATGACCTGAGCCAAAGGCAGACGCTTAACCATCTGAGCCAGCCAGGTGCCCCAGAAATTTTTTTTTATTATTATTATGTTATGTTAATCACCATACATCACATCATTAGTTTTTGACATAGTGTTCCATGATTCATTGTTTGCTTATAACACCCAGGGCTCCATTCAGTACATGCCCTCTTTAATACCCATCACCAGGCTAACCCATTCCCCCACCCCCCTCCCCTCTAGAACCCTCAGTTTGTTTTTCAGTGTCCATTGTCTCTCATGGTTCATCTCCCCCTCCGATTTCCCCCCTTCATTCTTCCCCTCCTGCTATCGTCATCTTTTTTTCTAACATATAATGTATTATTTGTTGAAATAAAAGGACTCTTAAGAGTATACTCATTTAGAGTATATTTAAGGCAAAGCATATGGTAGAGAAGAAAAAGAAGCAAACATAGGAAAAATCAGGGTCAAGAGACTTGCAGGATCAGCTCCTCTGATCAGCTCCTCAATCATCCAGGGTGAGCCTCATTTCTGGACTATGAGCCACCATAACAGTCTGGATATGTATGAGAATTCTTAGTTCAGGAGAGCTCAAGCAAGTTTCCAGAGAGGTTTTCTATGCCCTATTTATCATAAAGCCAAACCCAGGCTATATAACTGGTTAAACCAGGTATAAGTCATCCAACCCGCATATCCCTAAAAAATGTTAAAAATTTGACCCTGGCCTCCAGGGTCAAGGGAACTTCGCACTTTTCAAGGCACATCATTACCTAGCCAACCCCATCCTTATCTTGCCGAAGCATCAATACCAGACTTCCAGACTTCCCAGAGATAAGCAGAGATCTGTCTCAGTCTAAACGTAAGATAACTATCTTATAAAAACCCCACTGGCACTGGAAAATAAGACACAGGTGTCCATGACATAGAACGGTAAAACAAAAAAGCAAACAATATATTGCATTCCTGGAGAATTACAAAGATTGATGCCACCATCAAGGACTGGAAAGATGATGGGAAGGTTATTCTGGTCAAACACCAAATCAACTCACCTATCTGGACTATGCAGAAGCCAGATGAATTTTAGAGAATTACAGTGGCTTATCATAAATTAATCAGGTGGTGACTCCAATAGCAGCTGCTGTTTCAGCAAAATCGGCACAACCCCTAGTACCTAATGTGCAGCTACTGATCTGGTAAATTTTCTTGTCTCTATTTCTTTAACAAACGAAGGGGTAGCAATAAATTTCTTCTTCCTTCTTTCAGGAATACATTAACTTTCCAGCCTATAGTTTTAATCTAGACTTTATGGAACTTGATCATCTGGCCATTTCACAGATCATGGCATCAGTTCAGTACATTGAATGCAGACTGATCCGTTGAGCAGGGAAGAACAAATACCCTAGATCAGTATTACTCAAAGTGTAGTCTGCATACCAATGAAGATTTAAATACTGTTTGTTGCTAATATGTGATTAGTTAAGTACAGAAATTTAGACTATTTAGAAATTATACAGCAACTTGATAGCATAATTTATTGAATCTAATATTAAAAATTTTAAGCTTGTATTTTGTATGTGTTCATAATTTTATTTTTTCAGCTATTCACTTTTGCCGTATTTTACAGTAGTGGTCTGAAATGGAGTGGAAATTTTAAAACAAACAAAAAAAATAGGTAGTTTGAGAAATATTACCAAAAGCACAGATCAACAAACTACCAGGAGCCTGTTTGTGCATGGCCCATGAGCCAAGGACGATAGCTTACATTTCTAAAGAAATGTTAGAAGAAGAAGGAGGAAGAGGAAGAGGAGGAAGAGAAGGAGAAAAAGAGGAAGGGGAAGAGGAAGAAGAAGAGGAAGCTGATGAAGGAGGAGAAGGAAGAGGAGGAAGAGAGAGAAAAAGAAGGGGAAGAAGAAGAGGAAGATGATGAAGAAGGAAGAGTAGGAAGAGGAAAAAGAAAAGAAAGAAGAGGAAGAAGAGGAAGAAGAAGGAAGGGGAGGAGAAGGAGAAGCAGTAGGAGTAGGGATAGTGTTAGATGATGTGTTAAGCCTAAAATATTTAGTATCTGGCCCTTCACAGAAAAAAGTGTTTCCAATCCCTACCTTAGATGTGTGACAAAGCATAAGAAATAAACCCCTCAATAATTCAGGGTTCTGTAGCTCGAGTAAGGTTTCTAGAGTCCCAGTGCATGTCAATATATCAGCTCTGAGGTGAGGGACAAACTGGTACATGTGGTACCTACTACCACTGAGAAAGAAACATGATGCCTATTAGTCCTCTTTGAGTTTTGAAGGTAACATGTGCCAGATTTGGGCATAAAGGTTGCTTGGACGTATTTACCAATTAACTTGTAAGATTTCTACTTTTTAATGGAGTCTAGAGAGCAGGCTCTGCCACAGGTCCACACTATGTGCAAGCCTCTCTGCCACTTGTGCCTATGATACAGCTGCTCTCGTGGTACACGAGATATCTGTCATAGGGATGGTGTATGGAGTCTTTGGCAAGGTCCTACTGATGAATCATCATGCAGACCCTTGAGATTCTAGAGGAAATAATGCCCTCTTCTATAGAAAATGATTTTCCTTTGAAACACAGTTGCTTCTTTAGATTGGGCCCTGAGTAACCGACATAAGCCACAGAGTTACTATGCAACCTGAACTGTTCATCACATGCTGAGTGCTCTCTGAATCACCAAGCCATAAATACTGATGAGGGTGGCAGCAGTCCATCCTCAAGTGGAAGTGGTATATGAGAAACTGAGCTCCAGAAGGTCCTGAAGACACACATAAGCTGCATGAGCAAGGCTCTCATGGTGCCTACTTCTCTTGCATTGCCTCTTCTCCCTCACCTCAGATATGGCCTCATGGAGACTCCTCTATGACCAGTTCACTGAGAAGGGAAAACCAGTTCAGCATGGTTCACACATGGTCCTAGAAGATAATCTTAAAACCCCTCAAAAATGGATGACAGCAGTGGTCCTTGAAGGGGAGTTGTTTGAGGGATATCCTCCCTACAGACAGAATTTGAACAGTTATCTGGTTTGCCTGAAAGATATAAAAATATAAAACCATGCTTTTATGTGTACAGTCACTAACAATTGAGCTGAGAGGTCAGGGATTTGAAAGAGCAAGATTCAAAAATTGAAAATCTGCTTAGGAGAAGAGGTATGTGGATGGTTCTTTCAGAATGGGCACAAAGTAGGGGACATTTGTGTCTCATGTAACTATAGCAGGACAAACACAGCAGAGGAGGCTTGAACAATTAGATGGACAAAATGTTCCAGCACCATGGCTGGAGCTGTGGACATTATATAGAGTCTCAAAAATAAGAATTTTCATTCACCATGGCTGATGTGGCTATATCCACTACTAAGGGAACAATTTATCAGCAACACAGACACTAACTGAGTCCCCAGTAGGCAGAAAACAATGATAATCTTGCTTAGGGCGAAGGGACTATTGGCAGTGGAAGTGGGAAGTTATAATATCAAGTATGGTCATATGACAAGTTGTAGAAAAAAGGGATAGTAACTGTCGATATTTTCTTTATTCTTTAATAAATATATATTTGATTAATTAATCTTCCTCTCCATCCTGCATTATGAAATATAAAATATGCTCATATGGGATGACTCTATATTTCAATATTCAAGTCATGGAATATCTGAACCAGATAAAGTGGCATATGAGCCTTTGTGCCTTCCCTTTTGGGAAAATGAATGTGTGTGAACTTGAATCAAGGTTAGTTGCATTAGATTAGTTAGAAACAAGTCATTATGTTTGTCTTTATTCAGAAATTAAATATAGGGAAAAGTATCGTACATGGATCCTGAGTTGATAAAAGGGTGAATTTTGTTGAATTATCTTTTGTTAGCTCAGCACCGCCTCTATTTCCCTCGTTTACAATGGAGAGGAGTAGCCAGAACTACATTTTTCAGGATCCCCTACTTTGTATGGTTTTGGGTTAGAGCTTACCAATGAGAGAAACTTGTAATATTTTGCAGGCGGACTAAAGAAGAGAATCTTGGAATCTACCAGGAGTTCATGGAAACCCAATTCATGGTACTGTTGGGAGTTCGCGGTAACCAGATTGATGGGTGGATGGGGGGATATTCAGTGACCTCCGAAGCATTCCAGATGCACCCACATTTTTGTGATAGTCTGACAGTTGGTAGGAACTTTCCGAAAGATACTGATATTGCAGCAACTTCCTGGCAATCTTTTCAGAATCACACACTTTAGCGCTTCAGGCTGAGGTCATTAGTGACCATTTCCCTGACCTTTGAGCTGTAGACTTCCCAGGACTCACTCTCTCCACTCTTTCCACAATCATGTAAACTTTAATCCCTTTGATTGACATTTTCTTCCCCATAATACCTAAAGTGGGTCTGTTTTCCTGACTGAACCCAAATTATTTGCCTTTCCTTTTCTCTGTGCGCTTTTGCCACTTAAATCCTCTCTGATCTCCAAAAGCACAGTCCATCTGTGATGATATTGGCAGCATCATGACTCACAAACTTTTATGGCATTTGAATATGGCCACCTTTTATTTTGAAAATATAGGGAAAGATGTGGAGAAGTACTTCTCCAAGGCCTGAATGGTACTCAGCCATAAGAATGGGTATTCATGGTTTCAAACTGCACTGTGCCAGTGCAAAGTCCTGAATCCCCAGCAACAGAAATAATCATGTGTTTTTAAATAAATATATTCTCTGTGTGTCTGACACACAGGGACCTCTAAAGTTTAGGGCCTAGAACAGGGGGTCTGTCTTGTCCCAACCTAAAGGCAGTTCTAAGAACAAGGGTCATCTGTCCAGAAAGACTACAAAGGAACTTATATAGATGCTACATCTTCTGGTCTATATGTTACCATCATTTTAAAAGTTGTCACAGTTAGAAACTGGAAAATGTTTACACATTTATGTAAACTACTGAAATACACCTAGTGATTCATTTATGTTGTTCCATAAATAAAAGCAAATGACATGAAATTAGTCTCAAGAGCACTAAGTCACACTCTCCCTTTATTACTTACATCAGAAACCCAAAGGAACATGCTATATGCCCTCAGGGTGATTCACTGGAGGTAAAAAAGCCCACCAACTGTTTTAGGCCTTTAGAATTATACATCAGAAATCAATATGCTCCAAGTAGCCAATGGAGAAACCAACCAAGCAAGCTACATAAATGCTGCAGTGCATTTGTGGGACTTTTCCTACTGAATCATACAGCCCATACAGAAGACATCAATGGCTGTCCCAGCAGTAAAGAAGATTTCAGGTTCATTTTAATCCTAAGATTAAAGGGATAGAAAAGATGCTGAGAGATCTTCAAGTTCATTAAGATGAGACTTAAATTGCTCCAAGGAGAACAGAATCCAATCTCTTTCGACTCTCTAAGGAAGAGATACTCAACTTCCTCTGCTACTATTCTCACTGTCGGGTACCATTTGAATGCTTAGTTGTGACTCTAAACTAAATCAATTCTGTTGCTACTTCCTGTCCTTTGTTCCACCGCAGATAAGGACAGTTTGCATCCTCTGTGTCAATGAACGTTTTGAGATTAATTAATTTATATGTGTATAAAATACATATGTGACCCTGAAGCCTAGGTTCATTTCTTCAACAACCAATTTATGAGCATCTCCTATGTTACTGTTGCTGTGCTAGGCATTGGGAAAGAAACAAAATAAGTTCAAAATCTAAACTGTAAACCTAAACACCACATTTAACCTTTGTAGCTCTTTCTGGCTTATAAACTGCTTTCATTCTCTCGATAACATTTGAACTTTGTAAAAATCTTCTAACATTTTCCAGAATTATTCTATCAGTAATATGACCCGAGACATAACAAAGAGGTAAGGGATCTTGGATGTTATCCCATATCTTGCTCTTTCTATTATACCTGTTTAATGAAAATTTTTATCAGTGAAATGAAAACTGAAGCAATCACCCAGCATATTTGAGATACAAGTCTGGACCCCATTGCTGCATTTAGTCACACCAGGTATTGATTGTACCATCCAACTTATTTGTCCTGCACATTCATAATAAGAAGACAGATCTATCCAAAGTTTAGTGAATATTATATTTTCTGAAAATTTCATGGGAAATGACGGAGATTAGAGATCACCTACTAGGACTTAGTAGAAACTGCAGGAGACAATCTTCCCAAGTTTTGGGGGGGCCACTTAGCCAATCAGTGATCCATTCTCTCACCTATGATTCCCTCTTCTTTCCTTTAGTTTCCTCCACTTTGTTACAGCAGTATGTACACAGCCAACTCTAAAATCCACACTGCCCAGGGGTGCCTGGGTGGCTCAGTCGGTTGAACGTCTAACTCTTGGTTTTGGCTCAGGTCATGATCTCAGGGTTGTGGGATCAAGCCCCATGTGGGCGCTGCACTCAGTGCAGAGTCTGCTTCAGATCCTGTCTTCTTCTCCCTCTCCCACTGCCCCTCCCACCACTCACATGTGTGCTCTCTATCTCTCTCAAATAAATAAATAAAACCTTTAAAAAGTAAAGTAAAATAAAATAAAATAAATAAAATAAAATCCACACTGCCCACAAGTGATCCTCACTACCTCATGCAACAACCCTGGCAGGTGTACTCAAATGCCCATTTTGACCCAGGTGCTTTAATTACAGATTATTTGGTCATAGGTAAAAAAATAGTCTTAAACTTCCCTGTACAAAAATCATAGTTATGACCACTTCATTCCCACAACAGACCAAATCAGGAAGCGGAAAAGCAGGTCACAAGATCACTTGGCAATTTCTCCAAGGCCTGACTCAGTGGCTGCTCCATTACTATCACCCTCTGCAGAAAAGTTTTCTCTGCTTCTCCCGGCAGAACTGATGCCCCATGAAAGCCAGACAGCAACTTTAACTTTAGACACCCACCAGCAACTGCCAACAATCCTGACATCCAGTGAGAAAAAATCTGACTGACCCAGCATATGCCAGCCAGGTCAGATGTACAATAAACCAGAGCCCAAATTATGTAACCCATTCCCTACCTGGCAGAGGGGGTGCAGCTGTATCAAGATACACTTACATCAAGAAGGGGCCTTGGACCAAGAGACACATGAAAAAGTGCTCAACATCGCTCGGCATCAGGGAAATCCAAATCAAAACCTCAATGAGATACCACCTCACACCAGTCAGAATGGCTAAAATTAACAAGTCAGGAAACGACAGATGTTGGTGGGGATGCGGAGAAAGGGGAACCCTCCTACACTGTTGGTGGGAATGCAAGCTGGTGCAGCCACTCTGGAAAACAGTATGGAGGTTCCTCAAACATTTGAAAATAGAGCCACCCTACGATCCAGCAATTGCACTACTGGGTATTTACTCCAAAGATACAAATTTAGGGATCCGAAGAGATACGTGCACCCCGATGTTTATAGCAGCAATGTCCACAATAGCCAAACTGTGGAAAGAGCCAAGATGTCCATTGACAGATGAATGGATAAAGAAGATGTGATATATATACACAATGGAATATTATGCAGCCATCAAAAGGAATGAGATCTTGCCATTTGCAACGACGTGGATGGAACTGGAGGGTGTTATGCTGAGTGAAATAAGTCAATCAGAGAAAGACATGTATCATATGACCTCACTGATATGAGGAAGTCTTAATCTCAGGAAATAAACTGAGGGTTGCTGGAGTGGTGGGGGGTGGGAGGGATGGGGTGGCTGGGTGATAGACATTGGGGAGGGTATGTGCTATGGTGAGCGCTGTGAATTGTGCAAGACTGTTGAATCACAGATCTGTATCTCTGAAACAAATAATGCAATATATGTTAAGAAAAAAAAAAAGAAGAAGATAGCAGGAGAGGAAGGAAAGGGGAGTATGTCAGAGGGGGAGACGAACCATGAGAGATGATGGACTCTGAAAAACAAACTGAGGGTTCTAGAGGGTAGGGGGGTGGGGGGATGGGTTAGCCTGGTGATGGGTATTGAGGAGGGGACGTTCTGCATGGAGCACTGGGTGTTAGGCACAAACAATGAATCATGGAACACTACATCAAAAACTAATGATGTAATGTATGGTGATTAACATAATAAAAAATTTAAAGAAAAAAAAGAAGGGGCCTTGGATACAACTGAGAAATTGACAAAACATACACAGAAAGCCATCATTTGAAGCCTATAATTCTGAACTTAAGAAGTTAATATTTATCTATTCAATCACAGTTAGCTCTTCGGTTAACAAATACACGTTTCTCCTCTGCAGAAGGCTCCATGAAGAAGAAATAAAGACTCAAACATTTACCCTGCCCAGGGTAAATGTCTACTACTCTGTCTAGTAGAGAGTAAAGCATATAGATAAATAAGATAGAATGCAGTATTTCTCTAATGAGAATATTTCTCTTGGTGTTCCAGTGACTCCATAAAAATTCTTCATGATAGTTTTAAAATCCTGCCTTTGTATTTCATTGACAGTCTAAAAATGTAATCCTATTCTGGATTATCTAGATAACGATCTAGTAGAGCATGTTTTGCCACAGACTTTCATTGCTTAAGTCTGATGAGTGCTTATTTATGAGGTGTAAAATGACCATCTTAAGTAAGCACTTTTACTTTGAACTGTTTAATGAAATGTTTCTTACATTGGGATCCAGATATATTTGGGGACTTTGGGGTTCCTCAAGTTTAAGAAGCACTGATATAAAGATAAAGTTAATAAAGCATTGTCATTCACTGAACCCCTCCTACGAATTACATGTTTTTACAAAGATTTTATAAAGCATCCTACTTAACCTTAAAATAATCACTTGAAGTTGGTATTATTATTCTCATTGTGTAGATAAGGAAACTGAAGTCTATAAAAGCTAAGCAGTTTGTCCAAAAATCACAGAGATGGCCAAGTAAGAGCTATAATGGTAATCCAAGTATACAGCAGACTATCTCATCTACATTCTTTCTTCTACATCATGTTGGCTAAGGAGAGGGAACATTTATATGCTATACATCAGACTTTTAAGTATGGTATCTAGGTATTGAGAAGGTAATTCTGGCAAAAACAGAAAAGCTGAAAATCATGAGAAGCATATAGAGAACAAAGATTATTTGAACCTGGTAAATGTAGTGGCATAAAAGTAGGGTTGCCAGATTTAGCAAATAAAAAATACAGGATACTCGGTTAAATTTAAATGTCAGATAAACAATGAGTCATTTTTATAGTATAAGTGTTTCCCATGCAGTACTAGGGATATATTCATCCCAAAAATGACTCATTGTTTATCTGAAATTCAAATTAACTGGGTATCCTCTATTCTATCTGGCAACCCTCCATGAAAGGAGGTAGGTGGGTATCTGCAGGAGTGGTGGAGATAAATGGAACTGAAGACTGTCAACTGACTAAGATTCGACTGTTCTCCAGGCAAAGGGAAATCAAGTGGAATTTCTGAGGGAAATAGCAACATGATCAGATTTGTGTTTCAGGAAGATTAATCTGTCTGGAAAAGGTAAAACAAATTAGAGACATGAAGTGTTATAAGTAGCAATTCAGAGGACAGGTATGAGAGCCTGAATTATGTGAGCAGCAGTAGGATAGGAGTGCTAGGGTAGATCTGAGTGACATAAGAGAGGCAGCGTCATCAAATTAGGGAATCCCAAACGGGCTAGTGAAATGTGCCTAACTGGATTTCTAGAACTAACAAACACCTTTGAAAAAAATAGGTACCATTGTCAATATTTCTATTTTAAAACTCATACTTGAAATGCCTCTTGGATTGTTTCCCCCACATTTGGGTGTCATTTTCCCAGAAGCTATGTAAACAGCTCAAACTCAATCCTGAGGTCCTACACTAAATTCATGAAGTAGTTTTTCATCATGACAGTGAACTCAGAGCACACACTCAAGAGGCATATGATGGATTAAGGACAGCTTTGAGCTGCCAGTGGGAATGAAAAACAGAAGAAGACTGAAGACTGCAGCACACCAGAGAGAAACCTTACCTTTTAGTTGTTTTTTTATCAAGCATGATGTTTATCTTTTGCCCCAGGACTGCAATGTTTTCCACATGGGCACAGTGGTTTATAGTCACAATGTGGGTACCCTCCAGAGGTTACCTAAGTCAACCATCGGAGCCAGTCTTCAGTTGTCACATGGGCATCATCCAGACACCACAAACACTGAAAGAGAACAGAATGTGCAGACAGTTTTAGAATTCTTTAAAATTTTTTTTTCTTCATTTATTCAGATAATATTTATCACATACCTACTACATTCTAGAGCAGGGGTCATCAAACTAAGCCCATTAAGCCCATAGGCCAAATCTGACCTACAGCCTGTTTTTATAAATAAAGTTTTACTGGAACACAGCCACATCCATTTGTTTAGCTGCTTTCAAGCCCCAATGGCAGAGATCCCATGTCTTACAAAGTCAAGAAACTTTCCTAAGTAGACAGTAAATATTTCAGGCTTTCTGGGGCCATTCAGTTGGTGTCACAATGACTCTATTCCACATTACAGAGCAAAAGCAGAGCCATAGACAATGTGTAAATAAATGGCCATAGCTGTATTCCAATATAATTTTATTTACAAAAGCAGGAGGTCAACTTGCAGCCATAATTTGTTACTCCCTAGTCTAGACCATAGAATGTCTCTGGTTTATGTCTCTAGAAAATACAGTAATAATTTCCCCCAAGAACTAACCAACACTGGCTCAGTATTTTATTTCTCTCCACTAGTGTAGACACAGAGGTTTGACAAAACATATTTTATTTGTTTGTTTTGGTTTTTCCGTTTGATGACTTTTCTATCTTGGAAATACAATTTCAACAGATCACAATTAAATCTCAAGTTCATTTTATTCTCTTTTATTCTTATTCAAATATTTATTTTATTAGTATTTGTTGCAAAGAAAAGAAAACATCATTTTTGTACATTTCTCAAATTCATTTGACTGGAGACATTTTATGGTGTTTTGTTTTATTTCAAGTATACACTTGGGTAAATTGGGTTCTTTGACTAAGTTTGGATGTAGAGTCTACCACTGATGATCTATTGCTGGTAGTTGAAAAAGAAAATATATGATCATTTAGTAGGTACACTCTGAATTTAACCATTGCTACATCTTGGGTGATATCCATTATACATGGAATAATAACTTATTAGTAATAATCCAATCCGATACAGAAACCAGACAGTAATTTAATCAAGGAAACTTTAATATCAGGAATTGTTAAATAGTACAAAGGGGATGAGCATTTCACTAATAAAAGGTAAAGAACACTAAAGAATACAGTAAAAGTACACATGAGAGTAGCCACTACCAATAGGGCTGAAGAACAGTACCCAAGGAGGGAACCAACTCAGAAGGGGGCTCTACCAGGGCTGAGATTCAGACTTCCTTGGAGGGTATGGCTGTGGCCCACTGGATGACTGGTTTGTTGAGTGCCCGCAGGCTGGGACTGGCAAGCAAAAGACAAACCACTCACTGAGGTGCCAAGATTTTCATGGAAGGCAACCACTGGGGTACCCACAGGACTTGCTAGGAGGCTGCCCACTGGAATGCCTGCGGATTCACTCTCCAACCACCCACTAGGATCCTGGAGAAACTACCTAGGAAGCGACTGGTTGGCCACTACTCCCTAGGAGCAGGAGAAAAGGCAAGGCACAGAAACTGGAAGAGATGTCCCCCCAGTGCCCTCTACTGACAGGGCCTAGAGGTATGCCCGATGATGAATGTTTATAGAGTTCAGCTCAAGTATCACAAAGCAAGGCCAAGAAGGGTGGGTTCTAAACTAAAAGTCAATAATTGATGATTGGCAGGAAAAACAATTGCATTTTGCAATTATGGCCTGCAAAAACAGTATTTAATCAATATACTGTATTCTAGTAAGACTCCATCTATGTATTTTAATATCCCCCAAATGCCAGGAACTATAGCTGAGCTCTGAATGTACACCTTCCTCTGGATTTAGTGTAGATGTCTGTTATCAACTCTGTGTTTGTGCAACCCCAAAATTCATATGTTGAAACCCTAGCCTCCATGCTGTAGTGTGACTGGAGACCATGTCAATATTTCCAGAGTTTGTCTCATGATTTCTAAATTTGCATCTGTGTTAATGCTTTTTTCTCTGACTGAAAGCCCCCAACCTTCAAAATAAAATATTTTATGAAATCCTACGCATTATTTAAGGTCTGGTTCAAAGGCACCATTTTCATTGTCTTCCCTAAATTTTCCATATGAAATTGTTATCTCTATTCTGGGATCCAGAGTACCATGTGCCAGATTCTGTTACAGGTGCTGGGTATACAGGTGATTAAAACAAAATCCCACATACAGGGATTCATTGGAAATGGATAAAACAGACAATGATAAAAGAGGAAGAAAACTAGGAGAGTAGGAATCCAGAAGCCAGTAAGAAGGTGTTTCTCTATAAAAGGAATGAGCATCAATGCCAAATGCTACTGAGAAATACAATAATATAAAAACTGAAAAAAGACTACTGAGCCCAGCAAAATGGAAATATCCTTTAT
The DNA here is from genome assembly GCF_003265705.2 of Callorhinus ursinus. Taxonomy (NCBI): domain Eukaryota; kingdom Metazoa; phylum Chordata; class Mammalia; order Carnivora; family Otariidae; genus Callorhinus; species Callorhinus ursinus. The sequence goes on from NW_027397590.1 coordinate 16,332, forward strand.
AAGAGCTATTGTGGCAGAATGGTGAAAACAAAAGCAACTGGAGTGGATCAAAGAGACAGTGACAGATGAGGAAGAGACAGTAAGTGGGTAGAGACAAGTTTTTATTTTGCTGTAAAAGGGAGCAGACAAATGGGATGATTGCTTGATCAAAGGTGGGTGCTTTCCTATATTTTAAGGTGAAAGACTTTATAGCATGATTTTGTATTTATGGAAGAGATCTACAAGAGAAAGAAAAGAGTAAGATGCAAAGAGAAACCCTTCATGAAGCAAGAGGGACTGATATCTAATAGACAACTACAGAAACTAAAGGTTAGAATGGGGCTATTCAATCATGAAACAAGAATAAAAAGAGAGGAAAGAAGTGGATGCAGGTATAGGAAGAGATTTGGGGATGAAAAAGAGGTCTATTCTGATAAATTCTATTTTTCCAGGGGAGTAAGCAATGAAGCATTGGGGAAGGGTATTATAATTTGGAAGACAGGGAAGTGTGAATGAGTCATCTCAAAAAATAAGGTAAATTTGCTAGGCTGACCATGAGACACTGATGATGTATTTGAGAATTCAACATTGACGAGGTAGCATGATTGTGTTTTTCTCCAACCACACTCTGATACTTGGGTGCAGAGGTGAAGTATCTGGAGAGTTGGGTTTAATAAATGTAGAGATATTAACAAGTAAGTATGACAGAAAGAGAGGAGGGGAAAAAGTTGAGGGTGTATTTAAGGAACTATTTAGGGTAATGAAGCATGTGTTCTAATCTGGGTGATCAGAAAAGTGAGTACATGAGGATAGGAAAGAGTAATGTAAAGAATACTGAGTAACAGAAGTCCCAGTGGGATCAAAGAATGGATGAAAAGAGGACACTGGAATGATATAGTTATTCCTACTGACAAAATCTAAAATATTATGGTAGGAAAAAAAGTTTCTTTTTAAATATGATGGTGGAAGTGGGTAGCTGGTGTGGGATGGTGAAAAAGATTCTTGAGACTGGGAATTAAAGAAATCTTATCCTATCTAATGGCACTTATATACTCCCCAGTCCTATAGAGTTGTACATGTATATTTTCCAAAACATAAGTTTACAGCACCCTTAATGTCTCAGTAACTTTACTCACATCACCCACAGGACAAAAAAGAATTAAAAATAAAAATAATTTACCTGGGGGAGGAGCAAGATGGTGGAGGAGTAGGAGAACTAAATTTTGTCTGCTCCCAGGAATTCAGCTGGATAGGGATCAAACCATTCTGAACACCTACGAACTCAACAGGAGATCGAAGAGAAGAATAGCAGCAACTCTCTGAACAGAAAAGCGACCACTTACTGGAAGGTAGGACATGCGGAGAAGTGAATCCGAGGTGATATCCGGGAAGACAGATGGCAGGGGAGGGGGCCTCCGTCAGCCGCTTCTGGCAAGTGATAGAGCCACGGAGCACAAAATTGGAACTTTTAGAAGTCTGCTCCACTGAGGGATGTTGCTCCAGTGGATAAGCAGCAGGCGGAACACTCGCTGGGACAGTGTGGTCTCAGGACCCTCGGGGTCACAGAAAGACCGGGGGTGCCTGAGTGCGGCAGAGCTCCCAGGAATCAGAGCGGGGAAGCCGGCTGCAGAGACGGAGCCGAGGCGCAGGCTCTCAGCTCGGGGTTGCCATAAACTGTGATCCGTGGCCCAGCCGGGCCACTGCTCCTCCAGCAGGGACCCAACAAGTGGCAGAGCCGGGGAGCCTCCCCTTCCTCCCCCACAGGGATCTACTGGGTTTGGAGACTGCACATGGGGTCATGAGCCAGAGATAGAAAAGCTCGGTCATAGGTCGGGTGAGCACGGAGTGTGGCCGGGGACACGGGGAGACGGGAGTGATTGACTGCTTTTCTCTAGGGGCGCACTGAGGAGTGGGGCCCCAAGTTCTTATCTCCTCCAGGTGGAGATTGGGAGGCTGCCATTTTCACTCTCGTCCTCCAAAGCTGTACGGAAAGCTTGCAGGGAACAAAAGCTCCCGAGAGCAAACCCAAGCCGATTACTAAGCCCTGACCGACAAAGGCGTGGCAATTCCGCCTCCAGCAAAGGCATTTGGGAACCATGGCAAAAGGCCCCTCCCCCAGAAGATCAGCAAGAACAGCCAGCCAAGCCCAAGTTTACCAATCAATGAGAATGGTAGAATGGCAGCACTAGAGGAATACAGCACATAGAATTCATGGTTTTTTTTCCATGTGATTCTTTGGTCTTTCGAAGTTAATTTTTTAATTTTCTTTGAATTTTTTTTCCCTTTCTCAACCAACATCTTATCAATCCTTTTTTTAATCTTCATTTTTAGAGTCATATTCTATATCTTCATAGTAGTTAACCTT
>NW_027397590.1:18775-22752 GCF_003265705.2 Callorhinus ursinus
AACCATTCTGAACACCTACGAACTCAACAAGAGATTGAAGAAAAGAACAGAGCAGTAACTCTCTGAACAAAAAAGCGACCACTTTCTGGAAGGGTCATATTCTATTGCTTCATAGTAGTTAACCTTATTTTTCATATATATATATATGTTGTTCTCTCTTTAAAAGTTTGGGATACAGTTTCTTCTAACAGACCAAAATATACCCTAAATCTCTAGTGTATGGCTTTGTTCTAGTCTCCTGCCTGATCACATTCTCTCTCTTTTTTTTTATTTCTCTTCTTTCTTTTTTCAACCAACTTCTTATCAATTCCTTTTATAAAATATTTTATAATTTTCATCTTTACACTCATATTGCATGCCTTCATTGTATTTACCCTTATTTTTGTACCAATATAAGCTTTTCTTTCTTTAAAATTTTGGGAGTCAGTTTCTTCTAACAGACCAAAATATGCCCAAAATCTAGTCTGTGGCACTGATCTATTCACCAGCCTGATCATATTTGATCATATTCTTTTTTTTTTAATCTTTTTCTTTTTCTTTTGTTTCTTTTTTCTTTCTTTCCCTTTCTTTTCCCCAGTTTCAGGTCTCATCTGATTTGTTTAGTGTATATTTTTCTGGGGTCATTGTTACCCTGTTACCATTTTCTTCTCTCATTCATCTATTCTCGTCTGGTCAAAATGACAAGATGGAAAAAGTCACCTCCAAAAAAAGAACAAGAGGCAGTACCGACTGCCAAGGACATAGTCAATATGGACATTAGTAAGATGTTGGAACTAGAGTTCAGAATGACGATTAAAAAGATACTAGTTGGGCTTGAAAAAAGCATGGAAGATATTAGAGAAACCATTTCTGAAGAAATAAAAGAACTAAAATCTAACCAAGTCAAAATCAAAAAGGCTATTAATGAGGTGCAATCAAAAATGGAGGCTCTAACTGCTAGGATAAATGAGGCGGAAGAGAGAACTAGAGATATAGAAGACCAAATGATGGAAAACAAAGAAGCTGAGAAAAAGAGAGATGAACAACTACTGGATCACGAGGGCAGATTTCGAGAGATAAGTGATACCATAAGATGAAACAATATTAGAATACTTGAGATCCCAGAAGAAGAAGAAAAAGAGAGAGGGGCAGAAGGTATACTGGAGCAAATTATACCAGAGAACTTCCCTAATTAGGGGAAGGAAACAGGCATCAAAATCCAGGAGGTACAGAGAACCCCTCTCAAAATCAATAAAAATAGGTCAACACCCTGACACCTAATAGTAAAACTTACAAGTCTCAGAGACAAAGAGAAAATCATGAAAGCAGCTCGGGACAAGAGATACATAAACTACAATGGTAGAAACATTAGATTGGCGACAGACCTATCCACAGAGACCTGGCAGGCCAGAAAGGACAGGCATGATAAATTCAGAGCACTAAACGAGAAAAATATGCAGCCAAGAATACTATATCCAGCTAGGCTGTCATTGAAAATAGAAGGAGAGATACAAAGCTTCCAGGACAAACAAAAATTAAAAGAATTCACAAACACGAAACCAGCCCTACAAGAAATAGTGAAAGGGGTCCTCTAAGCAAAGAGAGAGCCAGAAAGGAACACAGACAATATAAAGGAACAGTCACCTTACAGGCAATACAATGGCACTAAATCCATATCTTTCAATATTTACCCGGAATGTAAATGGGCTAAATGCCCCAATCAAAACACAGACAGTATCAGAATGGATAAAAAAACAAGACCCATTGATACACTGTCTGCAAGAGACTCATTTTAGACCCAAAGACCACTCCAGATTGAAAGTGGGGGGAACCAGGTGCCTGGGGGACTCAGTTGGTTAAGCAACCGCCTTCGGCTCAGGTCATGATCCTGGAGTCCGTGGATCGAGTCCCACCTCAGGCTCCTGGCTCAGGAGGGAGTCTGCTTCTCCCTCTGACCCTAAACCCTCTCATGTGCTCTCTCTCATTCTCTCTCTCTCAAATAAATAAATAAAAACTTTAAAATAAAAAGAGAAAGAAAGAGAGTAAGGGGAACCATTTACCATGCTAATGAACACCAAAAGAAAGCTAGGGTAGCTATCCTTATATCAGACAAATTAGATTTTAAACCAAAGACTATAATAAGAGATGAGGAAGGACACTACAACCTACTTAAAGGGTCTATCCAACAAGAAGATCTAACAATTGTAAATATCTTGCCCCTAACATGGGATCAGCCAATTATATAAGCCAATTAATAACAAAAGCAAAGAAACATATCGACAACAATACAATAATAGTGGAGGACTTTGACACCCCCTCACTGAAATGGACAGATCATCTCAGCAAAAGATCAACAATGAAATAGAGATTTTAAATGACACACTGGACCAAATGGACTTCACAGATATATTCAGAACATTCTATCCCAAAGCAACAGAATACACATTCTTCTCTAGTGCCCATGGAACATTCTCCAGAATAGATCACATCCTAGGTCACAAATCAGGTCTCAATTGGTACCAAAAGATTGGGATCATTCCCTGCATATTTTCAGACCACAATGCTTTGAAACTAGAACTCAATCACAAGAGGAAAGTCGGAAAGAACTCAAATACATGGAGGCTAAGGAGCATCCTACTAAAGAATGAATGGGTCAACCGGGAAATTAAAGAAGAATTTTAAAAATTCATGGAAACAAATGAAAACACAACTGTTCAAAATCTTTGGGATGCAGCAAAGGCAGTCCTAAGAGGACAGTATATAGCAATACAAGCCTTTCTCAAGAAACAAGAAAGGTCTCAAAATTCACAACCTAACCCTACACCTGAAGGAGCTAGAGGAAAAAACAGCAAATAAAGCCTACACCCAGCAGGAGAAGAGAAATAATAAAGATCAGAGCAGAAATCAATGAAATAGAAACCAAAGGAATAGTAGAACACATCAATGAAACTAGGAGCTGGTTCTTTGAAAGAATTAATAAGATTGATAAACCCCTGGCCAGACTTATCAAAAAGAAAAGAGAAATGACCCAAATAAATAAAACCATGAATGAAAGACGAGAGATCACAACCAACACCAAAGAAATACAACACAATACAATACAATATGCCAGCAAATCAGATAATCTGGAAGAAATGGATGCATTCCTTGAGATGTATCAACTACCAAAATTGAACCAGGAAGAAATACAAAACCTCAACAGACCTATAACCACTAAGGAAATGGAAGCAGTCATCAAAAATCTCCCAACAAACAAAAGCCCAGGGCCAGATGGCTTCCCAGGGGAATTCTACCAAACATTTAAAGAAGGATTAATACCTATTCTTCTGAAACTGTCCCAAAAAATAGAAATGGAAGGAAAACTTACAAACTCATTTTATGAGGCCACCATTACCTTGACCCCCAAACCAGACAAAGACCCCATCAAAAAGGAGAATTACAGACCAATATCCTTGATGAACATGGATGCAAAAAATCTCACCAAAATACTAGCCAATAGGATCCAACAGTACATTAAAAGGATTATTCACCACGACCAAGTGGGATTTATCCCTGGCTTGCAAGGTTGGTTCAACATCCACAAATCAATCAACGTGATACAGTACATTAACAAAAGAAAGAACAAGAATCATATGATCCTCTCGATAGATGCAGAAAAAGCATTTGACAAAGTACAGCATCCTTCCTTGATCAAAACTCTTCAGAGTATAGGCACAGAGGGTACATACCTCAATATCATAAAAGCCATCTATGAAAAACCCACAGCGAATATCATTCTCAGTGGGGAAAAACGGAGAGCTTTCCCCCTAAGGTCAGGAATGCGGCAGGGATGTCCACTATCACCACTGCTATTCAACATTGTATTAGAAGTCCTAGCCACAGCAATCAGACAACACAAAGAAATCAAAGGCATCCAAACTGGCAAAGAAGAAGTCAAACTCTCACTGTTTGCAGATGATATGATACTTTATGTGGAAAACCCAAAAGACTCCACCCCA
>NW_027397591.1:0-22583 GCF_003265705.2 Callorhinus ursinus
ACACACACACACACACACACACACACACACACACACACACACACATAAAGAATCCTGGGAATGATTTTAAGTGGAATAAGAAGTCCCCCTGTCTCTGGGAGCAGCTGATTTCCATCTCTGAAACAGAGCCTGGTTTGGGATTTCCCATCAGCCCCTTGTTTTCCTCCCCTAAGAGACATTGAGTGTTTAGGTGATTGTGAGATGAGCAGCATCTACCCCTAAAATAAGTGTCTCCTGCCATCATTTGTAATTTAGATGTAGTTAAATTCCCCAAAAGTACAGGGAATAAGCAGCCTTGGGGGCCTAGTGGGGCAGATCTTATCAGAACAAAAGATGATGAAACAATAAAACATAACTAAACCCCCCTTCCTTTCTGTCTCTGCCGCTCAAATCACAACACAGACGCACACTTAGAACTAGACAGTGGTTCTCACGAGGGTTCTCCCTCTGTTTCTCTCATCTACTTAAGCATTTTGTTTTTTCCTTTTTTTTTTTAGTTAGAGAGAGAGAGGCAGTGGGGGGCAGAAGGAGAGGGAGAAAGAATTCCAAGCAGGCTCCACGTTCAGCAGCATAGAGCCCAGCATGGGGCTCCATCTCATGACCCTGAGATCACAACCTGAGCTGAAATCAAGAGCTGGACGCTTAACCGACTCAGCCACCCAGGCGCCCCAACTTAAGCATTTTCTTATTGCACGCTGCAGAGATGGGGGGCAGCTCATGTCCTGCCCAGCCTGGTGCTGGCAGGGTGCCTCCCTGGTGCGCTGCCATTCTCCAAGAGGAAAGCAGCTCATCTATCTGATCTGGTTATTTTACGCAGAAGAAAAAGGAGACTCTGAGTCGAATAGTAGGATTTATATTGAGATAAAAGGCCTTTTTGTTCTTATGATTTGACTCTAATGTGGTTACTATTTTTGCTTAATTCTACACCTGGCCTTTCAGAGGAGCTGACTTTTGCCCAGGACCATCTTGTCAATGTTAACAACTGCCCTATTTGCTCTGGAGAATCCCTCCCCATTTTTGAAATATACCATCAGAGTCATGGCTGTTGCCTATGACCTTTCCCAACTAAGGAGACACCTGCCATGAGCACCACCCATGAAGAGCAAGGCCCTGGGCCTCACAATGGGGACGTGGGGCATAGCATCAGGGCCCAGCACCACCCAGGCACAGGCCCTGCTGGCATCCAGCAGACCCTTCTCTCCACCATGGCCCCTATTCCCAGGACATCCTGAGCTGTGGACATCAGATATTCACAGGGGGTTGCCTGGGTCACTTTTTCAGGATCTGCTCTGCCCATGTCCTTGACATGCCCATGCAGCTGTAGAAACAGACTGGCTCCCTTTCTGGCCATTTTCTCTTCACCATTCAATTTGCCTAGTTCTGCATCATTTGGGTTCCTACTTTTTGTCTTACTACTTAACGTGGGCCACCCAACCTGGACCTGAGCCCCTGGGGACTCAGCACTCCCTTGCACACCGGCCATTTCTGAACTGGACCTACCCTGACCCTCCACTCACAGGCATGGGGTAAGACGGGCCTTTTGAAACACATGATTTAATTGAGTAACTGATTTTCTAGAGCTTATCCAGCATAGAATGTTCCACAATGAGAACCATAGAACAAAGCACCAAGTTTTTCTTGAATGTGAAAATTCAGATTCCTAGGCTACATCCCAGACTTCCTGAGTCAGGACCCCTTAGGGGGTGAAGCCAAGGAATCTGCACTTTTACAACCTCTCTAGGTATGTCTTCTACCTACTGAAGTTTGAGAACATGCAGGGCAAAACATACGGTGAGGGCCGGGTCTCAGGAAGCTGGCAATCTTACGGACGTGAAAAGTAGACATAACTGCAATACAAAGTCATTCCTAATATTTCCACAGCGGTTCTGACAAGAGAAACTCTGGGGCCCTTTTGTGCCCTAGGACTCCCATCTCCACAGTTTCTGGCTTCCAAACGGGAGCTCGTTGCCTGCATAGGTCAGTGATTTTCTGCTACTGAGAAAGAATCATTTCCTCATATATCATTCACTCATTCATCCCAACACATATCAAGTGCCTACTGTGCGCAAGTCCCTGCCACACGCAGGGCGTGCGTTCTAGAGCACACAAAGGCTCAGAGTTTCTCTTGTCAAAACTTCTCACTGGGAAGCCCGGGCAAAAATGAACTATTGGGATTTCATCAAGATAAAAAGCTTTTGCACAGCAAAAGAAACAGTCCACAAAACCAAAAGACAACCGACAGAATGGGAGAAAATATTTGCAAACGACATATCAGATAAAGGGCTAGTATCCAAAATCTATAAAGAACTTATCAAACTCAACACCCAAAGAACAAATAATCCAATCAAGAAATGGGCAGAAGACATGAACAGACATTTCTCCAAAGAAGACATCCAAATGGCCAACAGGCACAGGAAAAAGTGCTCAACATCGCTCGGCATCAGGGAAATCCAAATCAAAACCTCAATGAGATACCACCTCACACCCGTCAGAATGGCTAAAATTAACAAGTCAGGGAACGACAGATGTTGGCGGGGATGTGGAGAAAGGGGAACCCTTCTACACTGTTGGTGGGAATGCAAGCTGGTGCAACCACTCTGGAAAACAGTATGGAGGTTCCTCAAACAGTTGAAATTAGAGCTACCGTTCGATCCAGCAATTGCACTACTGGGTATTTACCCCAAAGATACAAATGTAGGGACCCGAAGGGGTACGTGTACCCCAATGTTTATAGCAGCAATGTCCACAATAGCCAAACTGTGGAAAGAGCCAAGATGCCCATCGACAGATGAATGGATAAAGAAGATGTGGTATATATACACAATGGAATATTATGCAGCCATCAAAAGGAATGAGATCTTGCCATTTGCAACGACGTGGATGGAACTGGAGGGTGTTATGCTGAGTGAAATAAGTCAATCAGAGAAAGACATGTATCACATGACCTCACTGATATGAGGAATTCTTAATCTCAGGAAACAAACTGAGTGTTACTGGAGTGGTTGGGGGTGGGAGGGATGGGATGGCTGGGTGATAGACATTGGGGAGGGTATGTGCTACGGTGAGCGCTGTGAATTGTGCAAGACTGTTGAATCACAGATCTGTACTGCTGAAACAAATAACGCAACATATTTTAAGAAAAAAGAAAAAGAAGAAGATAACAGGAGAGGAAGAAAAGGGGAGTATGTCAGAGGGGGAGACGAACCATGAGAGATGATGGACTCTGAAAAACAAACTGAGGGTTCTAGAGGGGAGGGAGAGAGGGGGATGGGTTATCCTGGTGATGGGTATTGAGGAGGGCACGTTCTGCATGGAGCACTGGGTGTTATGAACAAACAATGAATCATGGAACACTGCACCAAAAACTAATGATGTAATATATGGTGATTAACATAACAATAAAAAATTAAAAAAAAAAAAAAAAAACTTCTCACTGTAGACAGAAAAAGCCCCAGAAGTTCAGAGAAGGAAATGACTTGCCCCCAATCACATAACTAGCTTCTAGGAGAGGGAGGTAGGGTGGTTAAGAGTTTGGGTTTGTGACTGGGAAACCAGGGTTCAAATCCAGGCTTTGCCAGTTATGAGCTCTGGTGAGTCACGTAAACCTTCATTAGCTCAGGTTCTTCATAGTGAACAGGGATAGTACCCGTGACGAGTGAATACTTGCGAGAGCATATCCCAGGGCCAGGCTATGGGGAGCCTTGATCAGTGTCATTCAGATCAGCTCACTGCCCCCAAGAGCACTTTGCCCTCAGGGCTAGGAACAGCTCTCTACCTGTGCCTGCTTCTGGTTGTGCCTACTTATGGCTGCGTGTGCTCCTGGACTGATTATAATTCATGCCTCTGTCTAGTGCAAAGCCAAATCCAGGCCAAATCCAGATTGTCAAGGTCACCATGAAGTTTTCCAAGACAGGCCAAGCATTTAGAGCAGACCCAGCCCAACAGCCCAGCTCTGCATACACATCAAAATAATGCCAAGAATCAAGGGACTAATTCATGTCGTGAACATTGTATTCTCTTCTCTCATTGTTCTAGATGTTCCAAATGAAGAGCAATCCTTTGAACTGATTCTGGACAAATCATCAGTCCATTCTTTCATTTTATTTGACATTTGTGAAAACAAACAAAAAACAGGAAGGTTTTCCCTGGGAGCTCACAGACCCACAGCTGAATTTCCAAGTCCAGTTCTAGCCCCATCAGTGCCAGGCCTGCATTATGCAAGAGGCGGTGACACACAAGACCACTGCATCACCCCAGTGTATCCAAGCCCAGCTGTCTCAGAGACAGGCTGGCCCAAGCGGGCTCTGAAGGGCAAGGACCCTCGGGGTTGGGGGTCAGTTGTGCAGCCCAGGAGGCTCTGCGTCTGGCAGCTGCTGCCCAGCCCCCACACAAACACAGGAAAGCCAGATGGGTGGGGGGCCAGGAGGAGGAGCCTAGCTGGACCAGCCTCTGCTATCTAAACCCACAGAATTCTGATTGCTGACCTGACACAGACAGCTCTTAGCACAGATCTCAAAGCAAAGGAGCCGCAGAGAAATGAAGGATGGCCTGGAAAAGACCCTTATTTGGACTCAAAGCCCCTGAGCAAGGGTAGTATGAGTTCTAAGATCAACAAAAGGGACTCGGGTTCATCTACATGGGGGCTAGATTCGGGCTGGGGCTAGGCAAGAACTCCATCAGGAGGCTCTTAAACTGGGCTACCAAGCAGGAAAAGGAGAAGCATCTATCCAGCAGAAGTCTAGCGAGTTCGATCAGGATAAACACCCAAATCAGGAAATTCACAAAATATGCTCCCCATTAAATGATGGCATGTTTTTTACCTGAATTATTCACAATTATCCAGACAATCTACATTCTTATTTCCTGACCTCAGTATATGGCACTTTCGGTTCTCAGTACATCTAAGCAACTCTTTCCCAGGAATGCACTGATTGTGGGGAAGAAAGAAGTGGCCTCCGGGAAGTCCGTGCAGAGCCTGCCAAGACCGCCGTGGGCCAGCTTCTCGGGCGGCCTGACGGGACATTGGTGTCTCTGCCGTGTGATGTGGTCAGCAGTCCCACCGCGCACAAGATTCACCTGTGAGTGGCGCTGGAGCCCATGGCTGCTATTATAGCAGAGAAATCTAATGTTAGTTACATTTTTTAATTTGTATTTTTATCACAGCAGGAGATGCACACCATTTTTAGTTTAAAATGGTACCACAAGTCCTACAATGAAAAAGAAGGGTCTCCTGACACATTTTCCTCATCAGCTGAGCCCCTCAATCAGAGGCAGCCCTTTCAGCTTTTTTTTTTTTTCCTGAAATTTGCCTCTATATTTTTAAATGCTACACTTACCAGGCTCCTTTAAAATGTGGCAGTTTTAAACATCATCTACTGACTTTTTATTTCATGGGATTGGAATCTAGCTCCCTTCTCTCAATATCTCCCCCTTTCACTTCCACTCCCTCACCTCCATCCTCTTGATGGACTTATATTCACAGTTTGGGGCCCAATGAATAGTTAATGGTCCCACTATGAACAACCATGTAAATATGGCTCAATACTGAACCGTATAATGTACTATAATTATAATTTATTTGTAGTGCAATGTATTGTTTCTCTGGAGGTAGCAAGTATACTAGATAGTATTTACATCATTGTCCATCTCCCTCACCAATTCTTAAATTCTCTGAGCAAAGCTACAAACTTCCACCAGTATAGACAAAGACATCAGGTAATGTATCCGTTTTTTGCTTTTTGTTTTTCTTGGCCATATCCCTCCAGAAGGGCAACATGGAGCCGCCCCATGGCCAACCTGGACGGGCTATTCTCCAGGCCTTGCTCCACACACCTGGGCTCCTTCTACCACATGCTGGGGATTCCCCCGTGATGCTCTTGTGGGGGACCCCCTGTTTCTTGACTTCCAAATCATTTTTTTCTTGGTTCACTTTTTCTTTTGGTTAAGGACTTAAGAAAAGGTACAAGGGAAATATATATATTTTTTTCTTTTTTAAGGATTTTATTCGAGAGACAGAGAGAGAGAGAATGAGCGGTGGGGAGGGGCAGAGGGAGAGAAAAAGAGAAGCAGACTCCCTCCCGAGCAGGAAGCCCGATGCAGGGCTCAACTCCAGGATCCTGTGATCATGACCTGAGCCAAAGGCAGACTCCTCCTAATCGAGGGAGCCACCCAGGCGCCCCGGGAAATATAGATTTTTGAGAGCTTGCCTGTCTGACTATACCCAGTGGACTGTACATCGGATTCTAGGATGGAAATCATCTTCTCTCAGAATTTTGAGGACTTCCTCCTCTGTTTTCTAGACACCAATGGGACAGTTGAAAAATCCAATAGCACCCAAACTCTCAATCTCTTTAAGGGAGCTTTTTCCCCCACTGTGGACAGTTTTAGGATCTTGTCCTTGTCCTTACCCCTGAAAATCCATGCTGCCATGGCTTGGTAAGGGAGTTTCTCACTTGTTGTGTGATGGGCATTGATGGGCCTGATGCCTCAGGTCTTCCATTTCTGAGATTTTTATTTAAACGACGCTTTGGCAAACACTTCCTCATCCTCACGTGGAATCCCTTTTAGTAGGATGTTGGGTGGGCCTTGTGGACAGATCATTTTCTTTTCCTGTCTTTTTCTCTTATTTCTTTGTATTTTTACTCTAGCTCCTGGGAGATTCCCTCACCTTTATCTTATAATAGTTCCTTTGGTTACTTGTGCACATTAAATTTTTGGTCAAGTCATTTTCATTTTTTTTTCTTTAAACTTTTTATTGTTATGTTAGTCCCCATACATTACATCATTAGTTTTTGATGTAGTGTTCCATGATTCATTGTTTGCGTATAACACCCAGTGCTCCACGTAGAACGTGCCCTCTTTAATACCCATCACCAGGCCAACCCATCCCCCCACCCTCCTCCCCTCTAGAACCCTCAATTTGTTTTTCAGAGTCCATCTTCTCTCATGGTTTGTCTCCCTCTCCGACTTACTCCCCTTCATTCTTCCCCTCCTGCTATCTTCTTCTTCTTTTTGTTTTTTTCTTAATATCTATTGCATTATTTGTTTCAGAGGTACAGATCTGTGATTCAACAGTCTTGCACAATTCATGGCGCTCACCATAGCACATACCCTCCCCAATGTCTATCACCAGCCACCCCATCCCTCCCACCCCCCACCACTCCAGCAATTCTTAATCTCAGGAAACAAACTGAGGGTTGCTGGAATGGTGGGGGGTGGGAGGGATGGGGTGGCTGGGTGATACACATTGGGGAGGGTATGTGCTATGGTGAGTGCTGTGAATTGTGCAAGACTGTTGAATCACAGATCTGTACTTCTGAAACAAATAATGCAACATATGTTAAGAAAAAAGAAAAAGAAGAAGATAGCAGGAGGGGAAGAATGAAGGGGAGTAAGTCAGAGGGGGAGACAAACCATGAGAGACGATGGACTCTGAAAAACAAACTGAGGGTTCTAGAGGGGAGGAGGGTGGGGGGATGGGTTGGCTTGGTGATGGGTATTAAAGAGGGCACATTCTGCATGGAGCACTGGGTGTTGTGCACAAACAATGAGTCATGGAACACTACATCAAGAACCAATGATGTGGGCGCCTGGGTGGCTCAGTTGGTTAAGCGACTGCCTTCGGCTCAGGTCATGATCCTGGAGTCCCGGGATCGAGTCCCACATCAGGCTCCCTGCTCAGCGGGGAGTCTGCTTCTCCCTCTGACCCTCTTCCCTCTCATGCTCTCTATCTCTCATTCTCTCTCTCTCAAATAAATAAATAAAATCTTAAAAAAAAAAGAACTAATGATGTAATGTATGGTGATTAACATAACAATAAAAAAATCTGCTCTCAAAAAAAAAAGAATTCCTCATATCAGTGAGGTCATAGGATACATGTCTTTTTCTGATTGACTTATTTCACTCAGCATAATACCCTCCAGTTCCATCCACGTCATTGCAAATGGCAAGATCTCATTCCTTTTGATGGCTGCATAATATTCCATTGTGTATATATACCACCTCTTCTTTATCCATTCATCTGTCGATGGACATCTGGGCTCTTTCCACAGTTTGGCTATTGTGGACATTGCTGCTATAAACATTGGGGTGCACGTACCCCTTCAGATCCCCACATTTGTATCTTTGTGGTAAATACCCAGTAGTACAGTTGCTGGATCATATGGTAGCTCTATTTTCAACTTTTTGAGGAAACTCCATACTGTTTTCCAGAGTGGTTGCACCAGCTTGCATTCCCACCAACAGTGTAGGATGGTTCCCCTTTCTCTGCATCGTCATTTTCATTTTTAAATACCAATTTTAAAGTCTAAAAACTTACGATTGCCATCAACAAGTCCACAAAACATTCTTTTCCTTTTGAAGCTTTTGTGATACATTGTTTTCATCAGGCAACTTTTTCCTCTTGAACAAACAACTCAAATTGTCCATCAGGACACACAGTGTCAAGTTAGTTCTTTGGCTTTGGTGGGACTTGGGGGCAGGTATGGGATAGAATGTTCTTTTAGCCTCTGAGTTTCCTGGACAGACATTTTGACCTCGCTGCCTCCATCAGCCTTCTTGTTAACTGTCTACAGACACCCAGAACGACAGACCCTCTCCCATCCCTGCCTGTAAAACTCTCCCAGGTAAGATGATCCGGAGAGCCCTGTCAGAAACCATGCCAATGTTGGCATCATCACCAGACTTGAAGACTTTGTGCCTCTTCCAGCTTCTGACCAGGTCAACCTTCTCCTTGCGAAGAACCATGGCTGTGCAGCCCCAGGGCTTACCCAGTTCTGATTTGGCTTGTTTGGTGCAGGGTTGTCACCTGCGCAGAAAAGCTGGCAGCTTCCATGGGAGAAGAGGTCATTCTTGCTGCAACAAGTATGCCTGAAGGACATGTTTTTGATGTTGAAGCCCACATTATCATGAGGCTGAACTTTGCTTCAAGTGAAACATTTTGATGGACTCCTTGGTTGTGATTTTGACTGAGTAAAGGTGCCCGCCACGTGTGGAATGTCAGTCTCCACTTGACCCACAGCGACAGCACCAGTTGCCCTGGAGGAACAGACAGAGGCCCTATCAGTAGGAGGAGGTCAGTAGTCAGCCCTGGTGGCCATTCTCACAGTGACATCCAATCCCTGATAGGACCTGGCTCCCACACGTTGTCACCTGAAAGTAACATAAATGCTAGTGGATCTGGGTTGTAGCAATTTTTGTAAATGTACATCTGACTTCTTTAGTGACTTCCTCATATTCTGCTTACTCTCCCCTCATGTCACTAGCCACATATTCATCACCCTCAGGCAACAATCAGGAGAGTCAACCTGAGATGTGGATATGACCGTGTTTTTGGTAAAGTGTTCTGAAGTGTGGTAGGTCAAATAATGGCTCCCGAAGATGTCCATGTCCTAATCCCTGCACCTGTGAATGTGTTACATTAAAAACAGAGAACCCAGGGGAAGTGGGTGGCAGGACGATGGGGTCACTGGGTGATGGCATTAAGAAGGGCACTTGATGTAATGAGCAAGGATGTTATATGCAACTGATGAATCACTAAATTCTACCCCTAAGACTAATAATACACTGTATGTAAACGAACTTGAATTTAAAAAAAAAAGGTAGAGAACCCAGCAGATGTCAGAGAGATGGGAAGATGGCAAAAGAGGCAGGAGAGGTTGGAAGACTGAGAGAAACTTAGCCCATCATTACTGGCTTGAAGACAGAAGAAGGAGGCCATGAACCAGGAAATGCAGGGAGCTTCTCAGTTCTGGGATTGGCTCTCAGCAGACAGCCAGCAAGGAAATGGGAACCTGGGTGCTACAATCCCAGGGAACTGAATTCTGCTAAGGACCTTAATGCTCAAGGAAATGGATTTTTCCTCAAGCCTCCAGAAAAAGAAAGCAACCCTCTTGACACCTTGGTTTTAGCCCAGTGAGACCTATGTAGAACACATTTAAAATAATGCATTTGTGCTGTGTTCAGCCCCTAAGTTTGTGGTTATTTGTTATAGCAGCAAGAGGAAATGCATACTGCACTTGTCAACGTGGTCACATTGTATTTGCTGTTTTCAAACTTCCACAAGGAGTCATCAGTGGGGATTTGTGTTCCTACTTAGTTTTTAGTTTGTTTATGACCTGGTTGTGTTTGAAGAAGCCCTTTGCATATCCCTGGCCTTCCCACTTTCTTACTGATTCCACTACATTTGAGATCAGGCAGACAGCAGAGGTTGACTTGCCTCAATGTATGGGTACAAGGATTTGGAAGCTGATGTGCCTCCTTTTCCTTTGGGTTTGGGCTTAGTGATGGTTTTCATACCTTTACTCTAATAACAAGCAAAAACATTTGTTTTAATTGGTATTTCTGCTACTATATTTTTTTAATTTTCAAGAGATTCCTTTCTTTTTCTCCAAAGTTTTGTGTGTGTGTGTGTGTGTGTTTATTGGCATACTGTTCTTGTTTCATAGATACAAAATCCTCTTATCTCTTGATTTTTCTTTTCTTCCAGCATTGTCTCTTGTTTCCTCTAACATTCCTTTTTTTTCCATCTGTTTTGTTTCTTGCCTCTCATGATAAAAACTTTCTTGAGGTGTCTGGTGACATCTCTTTTTGCTTGAAGTGAGATATTAAAAAGTTGATGGGAGCTAGCACCTGGTGGACTCTACCACCCAGGGTGGTGGTCAGCCTGCCCCTTTGTTTCCTTGAGAAACCTTCATGTTCTCCTACGTCTATATCCCTCTCTTGGGCTAAAAGAGACAAAGGTCATATACACTTGCAGAGCAGATTAACAGCAGGTCCAGTTGGCTTTGAAACTGCATATTTCATGTCTCAGTTTTTTTATTAATTAAAGTGTCAAAAGGGCTTTTCTGCTTCCTCTCATCTCCCCAGCTGCTGCGGGCACATTGCGATCACTGAGTCACACGAACAGGTAGGGTCCAGGGAAGGGAATGTGCGGGACCCACCTCAGAAGATGGGTGGGTCAGGCCTTTCTCAATTCAGGAGCAGAGAGCAATTCTCCAAGACCCACAACATCTCAGGCGGTTGGGACCAACACCCCACACGCCTTCCTTACAGCTTTTTATCAACAAGTTAAATGAAAGGCACCTGGGTAGCTCAGTCGGTTGGGCATCTGTCTCTTGATTTTGGCTCGGGTCATGATTTCAGAGTTGTGAGATTGAGCCCCATGTAGGGCTCCCCGCTGAGCGGGGAGTCTGCTCGAGATTCTGTCTGCCCCTACCCACCCCACCCCCACTGTTCACATACTCTTTCTCAAATAAGTAAATACATCTTTTTTTTAAAAAGTTAAATGAAATAATTTATATGAATATGCTCTCTCTCTTTCAGTGGGAGGTTATTTCCTTTTTGAAACTTTTGGAAGTGCAAACTATTCACAAAAATGTACACAGCTTGCAGTGAGCTAATTCAAAGTGAATTAGCTCATGTAACCATCGCCCAGCATCAGAAAAAGAACACCACCAGCCCCCCAGAGGCCCCCTGCATTCCCTCCTCCCATCATGATGCCCAGTGAAAACCACTCTCTGGTCTTCTAACAAAGTAATTATGCAGTAATTATCATATAAGTAATTATTATGTGAATAAATCATACAGTATATAATCCTCTGGGTCTAGATTATATTTGTGAGACCCACCCACACTGTCATGTATAGCTGTCATTCTGAATGTTTTTAAACTGCACAGCAATAGTTACATTTGGTTTTAGCTGTACCATTCAAATGCCATTTTTTTAAAGATTTTATTTATTTATTTGACAGAGAGAGACACAGCAAGAGAGGGAACACAAGCAGGGGGAGTGGGAGAGGGAGAAGCAGGCTCCCTGATGACCTGAGCCGAAGGCAGACACTTAACGACTGAGCCACCCAGGTGCCCCTTCAAATGCCATTTAAAACAATCATTTCTTCTACTTGTCTTAAAAGCTACCAGCAGGAGCAAAGATTTATTTTTTAAACATATTCATATAATGGTTCTAAAATTCTTTCCTTTATGAAAAAGAAGTGGCAAAGGAGCCACGATTTGTCCTTCTCCTCAGAGCGTGTCAAATTCTCCAAGTGCCTAATGGGTTTTGTCTGAGCATCTTCTTGCCTGCTCCATTCCCTCAAGTCCCCAAGAGGGCCCTCTTTCTGGAGGCAGACCCTCCCCCCAGAGAAGCATCCTCTGATTACCCTAAGAACTGAGAAGAGAACAATGACAGGAACTGATCTTAAATGCTGGGTTTTTTAAATCTATATGTATGTAGTAATGTAAATTAGCAGGCCCTGCTGTCTATCTCCGGGGGAAATATAAAAGATGAAAATGAATGGGCACAGCCTAACTACATGCTTATACCAGAGTCTACCATCCGGTATAGAGATCACTAAAATTAATGAAACTTTTATTTAGCTAATGAAATAGCCTGTGGCCAGATCAAATACCGGCAAAATTCATTAACTTCTAATTGAGGATGGAGGAAAGCCAAATGGAATTTTATAGGCTAACATTTTCTCAAACAAAGCAAAATTAAGCCACGGCCAAAAGAAACAGGCGATATTGGAAACTTAACAGCAAGCTGCTGATACTTCCTTTCTTTTTACCCCCGTGTTACACGCTGGGCTTCGCCGTTGTACGAAATCCTATTCTCCCTTAGCAAAGAGACCCCACAGATGCTATAAAAATCTCTGTAAAGAGGGGCGCCTGGCTGGCCCAGTCAGAAGAGAGTGCGACTCGATCTCAGGGCTGTGAGTTTGAGCTCCACGTTGGGTGTAGAGATCACAAAAAAAAAGAACCTCCGTAAACAAGTAAAGTACCTAGAACAGTGATATGGTTATTACCTAAATAGCACTTCATAAAACAGCAGACAGTTTTTTTCTGCAGAGCAGAGGCAACTGGCTGAGCCCCATTCTCAGATGCCCTGTGCCACACCTACGAGGAAGACCCAGGGCAGTCACCGCCTCTCCCGCAAGCACTCGTCCCTTTATTGCCCCATTCCCGCTCGCCTTTTACAGTATGTGCTGTCGAAGTGGACTGCACCCTTCTGGCAAAGAAACCAACTCAAGGGCTTTCCTTCCTGAAACAGAAATCCCAACCAGTGGCAGCACTGGGGGAAATGTGGGGACCCTGATGAGGAGTTCAAGCTGGCAAACAGGAGATTCTCGGGGGCAGAGCAAGTGCACGCTGCCACTGGCTGGCCCCACAAACTGGGATTAGCCCAGCAGATGCAGCAAGGCCCTTTGGAAACATGGAATTGCTTGGTCTTGGCTCCTCGCCCAGCAGCTAATTCATCAAAGGCGGAAGTGACCCCGTGGACCACTCCTCTGCCACTTTGAGGGCAGGAGAAGCGAAAATAAGGATGATACACTGCTTCGGGAAAAGTCAGATGAGAAAGCGAGAACATACTAACCCGGAGCAGTTTCCTAGGAGCAAGCATCTCAGTGTAGACCTCTGGGAAATCGCTTTCTCACGTATCTCAAGAACAGAAAATACACAATATGATACATACATTCCGGAGTTAAAGCTGACAACTTTCACCTCACACCTTTGAACTTCCTTTTATTGTTTTCTACTCCAAAACGCTCATGGTAATTTGAATGACCACAGGTAATATCTCCCAGATTCTGATCTCTAACCAGACTGTGGGCCGCGATTCTTCCTGAGCACCGTCATGGGATTCATCTGCCCAGAGCAAGGCAACCTCCCTTCAATATTCCCTCAGTGGTTCTCTCTACTCAGCAAGTGCAAAAGCTCCTCCACTGAGCACACAGGGTCCTTCACAGTCCGACAGCACACCTGCCTCGACCTCACCCCCACTACTTCCCAGCAAAGCCTTCCAGTCCAGCCTGCCTGGGTCCCTGCAGCAGCCCCTGCAGCAGCCCCTGCAGAGCGTGCTTGGTCCCGGCTTTATTCAAGTCTACTCTCCTCCCCGGCCTCAGTTCTGTTGAATTCCAGTGGCTTGTCATGCTGCAACCCAGATATTATTATCTCTGCCCGTGGGCTCCTGGGCCGGGCATGCTTGGCAGGAGCCCTACACACGAGAAGGGACTTCACATTCTCAAGGCCAGACTAGACCAAGGGTGATGCTCATCCAGGATAGGCAGAGAAAAATTCCAAGTCCTAGCCCAAAGTCATAGGAGACAATGCGGCATTTAGCTTCAGATCCCTGGACACACTGTGGGACACCAGCCGCCCCTCCCCCATGTGGGTGACATGTGGCCCCTCTGGCCCTGGTCGATGGAATGAGGATGGAAGTGACAATGTTGAACAGTATTCTTTCTCTCCGCTGTTTTGCCTTGTTTTGCAGACCATTTGCATACACAATTTGACTTGATTTCTTTTCTCCCCTCTAATTACAGTTGGTATATTTATTTGATATTTGGTCACTCCCGGCCACAAGCTATTGACAAATGAAACACAGACTTCATTTATTTTAGTAATCTTGTAATAGTACTGAGTGATGGTATCTGAGAGGCAGGATCTAGTGTGAGCAAGGAGCTCTGAGTTCTTGGGTCAGTTTTGTGACTGGAAATAGCATATGCCTCTTCTTGTTTAATTTCAGTAAACTTTTACTTTAGGATATTTTTCAATTTACAGACAAGTTCCAAAGATAGCACACAGAATTTCTTCAAAACCCTCCTCCGTTCCTTCTATTGTTAACATCTTACAGTAATATGCCACATTTGTCATAACTAAGGAGCCAGCCTTTGTACATCACCGTTAACCAAATTCCACATGTTATTTGGATTTTACTACTTTCCCCCAATGTCCTTTTTCTGGCCCAGGGTCCCCCCTACAATACCACATCACATTTGGTTGGCATGTATCTTTAGCCACCTCTATGTTGTGACAGTTTCTCAGACTTCCCTTGTTTTTGGTGACCTGGATAGTTTTGTGGAGTCCCGGTCAGGGATTTTGTAGAATGTGCTTCAACTTGAGTTTATCTCATGCTTGTCTCATGATTCAACCGGGGTTATGGTTTTAGGGAGAAAGACCACAGACGCCAAGTGTCCTTCTCATCACAACATATCCAGGCCACCTGCCACCACTGTGACTTAGACTGATGATGCTGGCCTTCATCACCTGGCTGATGAGGTGTTTGCCAGGCTTTTCTAGGAAGCTCCTTTTCCTCCCTTTTCCATACTCTTGGAAATGAGTCACCGAGCACAGCACAAATCAAGGGCTGGAGAGCTAAGCTCCAAGTGACAAATTCTGGTGGCCTTCAAAGGTTGGCTAAACTGTCATCTCTTTTATGAAATCTTTGTTGTCTCTTTCCCCATTTCAGGCAGAATTAATTATTCCTTCTCCAATTTAGAAAAATCATATTCATCCTTTAATATCTGACTCAAGAATCACCTCTATTATTAACATTTGTCTTTTTTTCCTTCCTTCCTTCCTCCTGCCCTCCCTCCTCCCTCTCTCTCCCCCCATCTCTTTCTTTCCATTTTTCTATAAAAATGTAAGTTGAACCCTATACTTTCGGTAGGGATACAACAAAGTAGACCTTGTCATTGTTCTCATGCAGTCTCTAGTCTATCAGAAAGGACAGACACATAACTAAATAAGAGCAAGCTCCCTCCAGAAGGAACGTTTGTCAGTCTCCTTGGGTGCTCTGTCAAGGCTCTGGATCCCAGGCTCCATCTACAGAATTCCTCTCCTTGTACAGGAACGCCTCATCCAGCTTCCTGTCTCAGGAGGGAATTGTGAGCTTCTTAAGGATACAGATGATCTTAGTCATCTCTGAATTTACAATGCCTATGATCATGCCTGGTACATAATGAATGATCAACAAATACTTGTCACAGTGAATCTAAATAAATTGATATTATATGTTCTGTCTTGTAGGGTTTCTTGCTACTTGGTGAATTTTTGCATGAGACTTAAGAAACAAGCTTCCTGGCTAAAGCCAGCTCATAGGGGAACAACTGCATTTTATTTTTATTTTATAGCTTTTTTCACTTAATAAAAATAGGATCCATATCTAAAAAGAGGCAAGGTTTGTACACTGTTGGAAAAGAAGGGTTTTTCTGAGTTTTCTTCTGTTCAGAAATCTCCTAGACCTTTCCCATTGCAATGAATTGTGTATCTAAAAATTATAACTACAGTGATGGATTAATATTACATTTTTTGTAATAGTTACATGAACCAACAATAATAATAAACCTCATATTCTGTGAAAATGGCAAGAGAGTTAATCAGAATCTTACAAAGACTCGAAATATTTTGAGAAAATGATAAGTACAAAACAGAAGTATTCAACTTACTTATTGCATAATTAAGTTTAAAAATTCCAATCTAGGGGAGCCTGGGTGGCTCAGTCGGTTAAACATCTGCCTTCGGCTCAGGTCATGATCCCAGGGTCATCAGATGGAGCCCCACGTTGGGATCCCTGCCCAGCAGTGAGTGTGCTTCTCCCCCTCCCTCCCGCTCATGCTCTCTCTCACTATCTCTGTCTCTCTCAAATAAATAAAGAAAATATTTTTAAAAATAAAATAAAATAAAAATTCCAGTCTAGTTGCAGTTTATTTTTTTTAAAGATTTTACTTATTTATTTGACAAAGAGAGAGAGAGCACAAGCAGGGGGAGTGCCAGAGGGAGAAGCAGACTCCCAACTGAGCAGGGAGCCCAATGTGGGGCTCAGTCCCAGGACCCTGGGATCATGATCTGAGCTGAAGGCAGACGCTTAACCATCTGAGCCCCCCGGGCGCCCCCCAATCTAGTTGCAGGTTATTGATGACTATTTGTCTGTCGGGCCAGCTCAAGGATCTACTGTAATTGCCAGGTGAAGAATCACACTTTCTTTTTTTTAGAAACTGATGTTCATTTTCCCTCAGCCTCATTTCCACGTTCTGTCTGTCCAGAGTCTGCGTGAGGACAGAGTATGACCGCTTTGCAGCTGTGTGCGTCATGTCGTGGCCTGGGCAGTAGGGCAGGAGCCGGGCTTCAGTAGAGAGCTGACCGTGGACAACCTCCGGCTGAGAAGCAGAAATTCAGGAGCTGGGCAGGTCAGTAGCCCCTGAAACTCACTGGTCGCAGTCTGTATAGAAAGGTCCTGTTCTTCCTTTTCAATCTCTGCAGTCTCTGCAGAAGTAGAGACCAGGTGTAATTTTCCATGGCTGGTGGCAACAGCTGAGACAAGCTGCAGAGAAGCCTGGGGGAGGGGCGGGTCGTGTTGTTGGGGGTGGAGCAGAGCCTGCTGTTGGGGGACCCATGGCTGGGCCTACTGAACCTTCAACTATTGTGTAAAGAGATGCTGTCAAAGTAAAATAATAATAGTAATAATGCTAGCAGCACTTATATAACCGTTACTATGAGCCAGGCAGTGTTCTCCCAGCTACATTAACACATTGTGAGCTATTTTTTTCTAATACCGCACACACCCCCTACCCACTGCCAAAATGCAAAAGACTGCTAACTCTTAGATATTTCTGCCAAGAATCCATTTTCCTTTCAGGCTCTTTAAAATTCAGCTCTTAGCATACAAGAAAACAACAACAATGAAACGAGAGCTACATTAAGAGAGGTTATCAGGGACTTTTAAAAAAATGTATTTACAGAATGTAATGAAACTCATGAAATTTTCTTCTAAGAGTCACAATAGGTTAAATGACCAAAAGCCAAAATCAAGTGATCCTTGTGAAGAAATAACATATAGCAGGGTTTCTGGGTGGCTCAATTGGTTAAGCGTCTGCCTTGGGCTCAGGTCCTGGAATCGAGCCCTGTGTCAGCCTCCCTGCTCATGGGGAGTCTGCTTCTCCCTCTGCCTCTGCCCCTGCCCCTGCTCATGCTCTCTCTCTCAAATAAATAAATAAAATCTTTAAAAAGAAAATATGGGCGGCTGGGTGGCTCAGATGATTAAGCGTCTTCCTTCGGCTCAGGTCATGATCCCAGGATCCTGGGATCGAGTCCCGCATTGGGCTCCCTGCTCAGCGGGGAGCCTGCTTCTCCCTCTGCCTCTCTCTCTCTGTCTCTCACAAATAAATAAATAAAATCTTAAAAAAAAAAAAAAGAAACAAATAACATATAGCTAAACTGTAAATTCTTTTTGGATCTCACACTGTTATAAAGTTTTCCCTCACAGAGAAGTGAAATTTTCTTCCCTGGAATATCCTTCTTTGTTCTCTGTGATCTCTCTTAGACCAACTCAAAATGTATTTAAGCAAACATAGCAGTCATTTGTCCTGCATGATTTCCTTTCTTCCTTGCTACATCTAATCAATTATTAGAGGTCTTCTTTACATGAGATGTGTATATGTGTAGAAAATATATATTTACAGAAATGTATGCACCGTGTGGTTCAGCAACGGGTATTCTACGTGTGGCTATACAACTATACTACACTGGCCTTGATAAAATCCATATGAGAAGTGCTTTGGCGACGGGCCCTCTTCAGTGACACTGTCCTCACAGTGACAGCCTCCTTCCTCCTTGGGGTGCAGTCAGCATGCACGTCCTTTGAGTTTTACTTTTCTCACAAGTAAATTCCATCACCCCAGTGTTTTTGTCTTTGGTTTGAATTTTTTTTTCCAGATTTTATGGACAATCTGAACAGCAGTAATCATAGGGGACATAATGAAGCTGGGGATCAATCAGTGTCCCAGCAGGAAAGAGAGGACCCCCTCAAAGAGGCAACCAGAGACTTTAGAAGAGTCAGGAGAGGATTTAGGAAACCAATGAGCCGAGGTAAAGCCCCCAGGGCGAAGCAAGAAGCAGAAGCTTACCACCCTTAGGCCTGGAGGGTCAAGTAGGAAGCATCGATCAGAATTCTGAGCAATGGCTGCAGACAGGCCCTGGGGGTCCAAAGGAGGAGCCACTGAACGCTGCAGGCCCACCATCTGTTAGGGAGGGAGCCAGGCAAAGAAGCCTCCAGCCTTGCTCCCCCAGTGCCTGCCATCCGGCAAACCCAACAGGAAGCAGAGATCCAGGGGATGAGGAGGAAGAGGTCCACTCTCCTGTCCACACAGCAAAGCTGAGAAGGGCAGCCAAGAGATCTAGAAGAGCAAACAGAAAACTCAGCCCAGCAGGAAATGCACACACCATGTGCTTCACGAACATCTTGCCAAATCCATGAACGGATGACAAAGGAGGTGCTCTGGAAATATAAGGTATTATAACTAACAGGAGAGCATTCATGATTTCTGGGTTTTTAAACAAGCAACACATCACATATTACTATTATCGAAAACTCCCTCTTCCTAGAACAATGTCTGTCTTTTATTAATCAGTAACTATTAAGGAAGAGTCTGATAAGTCTGACTTTCCTCTCCACTAATCCATCCCTAACCCATGCACGGAGGAATTGTCTTCAGAAGGAAGTTTCTAATGCCTTTAAGCACCTATTCATATAAGCAAATGAAATACAGAGAACCAAGATCTACAAGGCAGACTCCGCTGGCTCAAGTCCCCGTTCTGTCACTTGTGTGTCCTAGGGTAGGTCCCCTGCATTCTGCATGCCTCGACGTCCTCAGCTGTAACACAGGGGTAATAATAGTGTCTAAGAGTCACACTTCGTAGTGGCTATCCTGCCTTCATCAAACACTGTTATAGAGCACTCGGTATGTTTCATATAGGCAATAACTTTTATGATTCCAACAATTCAAAAGCTCCTGCTTTGATCTGTAATCTCTAATTGATCTCACTGCCTAGTTATTAAAATCCACCTTTCTATCTAACCCTTCAGACTGACACTTTAGCTCTGTTCTTCAGTTCTAGAGATTGTAACTAGAGTAGGGCCGCCAGATAAAACAAAGGATTTTGAAATATAAATAAATACACATAATAAAATACCAAGTCAAAAAAATGTGAATTTCAGACAGACAACCAATAATTTTTTAGTATAAGTATGTTACAAATATTGCATGGCAACCCTACATTGGAGGCCACCTCTCAAATCACCCTCGAGTCCAGCCTGGCCCCTTCAGTGCCACGGTCTTCTCCTTCTCTGGGCAGCCCCAGGACCTGAGCACCAGCTCACCATCTCTGCTTCCCCAAAAGGGAGGTTTGGACAGAAACCCCCCGGCTGGGAATGAAGGGATCATTTTGCCCTCACTCGAGGGCACAGGTATCTTGGTGTCTGTTCTCAATATTGGACTAGCAAGATGAGCTGAATGAATAGAAGGAAAGTTTGATGGTCATCTTTTGTTCTCTGAGGATCTTCCAAAATTCCACCTTGGATGTCATGAGAAAGAAGTTTCCTCTCCCATCGCTTGTCAGTGGACTTTCCATAAACTTAAATGGGCTCTCTTTGCTTCGTGAAAGGATGAAAGTAGGGCCAGTCCTTCCAGTTTCTGGTTTGATAAGGACAGTTGGGAATCTGAAAGGCCTTGTTCCCAACGCCTCTTAATTATACACCGTTCCTCTGTACTTACTTTCTGAATGCTAGCATAGTCTGAGCCAGGTTCTTTAGGCCAATAATCTGGAGGCAGGTGGCCATGAGGTTGCTGGTCCTACTCCAACCACACACTTAATGTCCTCTGTTGTATGTAATGAGTTCAATAGCCTATCTCCACTCTCTCCCTCCCGCCACACACTGTGACCAGGGCAAAATCCCTACATTCTCTAGATAAGCACATCCTCTATGTTTGTAAGAATTTTTTTTTTAAAGATTTTATTTATTTATCTGACAGAGAGAGACACAGCGAGAGAGGGAACACAAGCAGGGGGAGTGGGAGAGGGAGAAGCAGGCTCCCCACTGAGTAAGGAGCCCGATGGGGGACTTCATCCCAGGACCCTGGGATCATGACCTGACCTGAAGGCAGATGCATAACGACTGAGCCACCCAGGCACCCCCATGTTTTTAAGAATTTAAGAGAAGTTTCTACCCTCCACTGATGATCATTTTATTTCATGCATTCAAATCCCCTGGCTCTGCCATTTTCTAGTCATTGAACTTGGACAAATTACTTAAGCTCGCTGAGAGATGTAGAAAATAAAAGTTACCTTGCGGTTGTTTTGAAACTTAAATACAATTATTTAAAACACTGTCAGGTACATACTAGAGTCCAATACATATCACTGTTTTCATGACTGAGCTTTGAGCACACGGACCTCTCAGATTCACCAGGTTGGTGTGGCAGCCATGGGCCTCCACCCCCACCCCTGCACCCCACAAAAGAACTTGTAGCCCAGCCGGGAGGAACACAGAGGGAGACAGCCTCCAGCTACCAGCAGCCATTCGAGGGAGGGCTTGCTCTTCCTAGGCAGCCCCCAGCTGACCGAGAGGGCAGGGTACTAGGGTTGGTCTGCTCCTGACCGAAGTGGGCATCCTCTGAAGGGCACGAGTGCTCTAGAGCTTCCCCTAAGATTGACCAAGACTGTCTCATCTGCATCACCCTCTGCGGTGGCCCAATGCAGCCTGCTTCCTCCCTTTTATCTTCCACAGCCGTCACTCCCCCCAGTAAACATCTCACACTCGTAACCCCATCTCCTAGTTTGCTTCCTGGAAGACCTCAAGTGACACAGAGGGAGAGAGAAGACAGACATGCAACGACCACATGGAGGAAACAAAGGGCCCTGTTCTGGGACTTACCCATCATGGGTCCTCCCATTTAAGATCAGTTTACTGACCAGCACAGTGTCTCTCCTAAAGCAGTGGTACCGCACCTAGTGATTGCCATCACACACCTCAGGTTCAAACCCTAAAACTGAGCTGAGCTAAACCAATGACCCCATCCCTAGCCAGCTCTCGGCCTCTGAACTCCCAGTATCTGGTGAATTGTCAGAAGCCCGGCAACCACATCAAATGTTAGGAAGCATGATAGATTTTTTTTTTTTTTTTTACCTAGAACTCCTTCCTGGTTCTTTTGTTCTCAAAGCTATCCTTTGAGGGAGGATTTTTTTTTTCCAGTTGAGGAAACTAAGGCATTAGAGGAGTTAAGTAACTTGTACAAGGTTCCACAGTTATGACGTGGCCGAGCATGGATCCGAGAGCAGGTCTGTCTGACCCGAACCACTTCTTACACTATTGCCCTTCAGGGGGATTCTTGTGTTCCCTCTCGCTGTGTCTCTCTCTGTCAAATAAATAAAATCTTTTTTTTTTTAAATTTTATTTATTTATTTGACGGAGAGAGAGAGAGTTAGCGAGAACAGAAACAAGCAGGGGGAGCAGCAAAGGGAGAGGGAGAAGCAGGCTTCCCACTGAGCAGGGAGCCCGATGCGGGGCTCGATCCCAGGACCCTGGGATCATGACCTGAGCTGAAGGCGGACGCTTAACGGACTGAGCCACCCAGGTGCCCCCAAATAAATAAAATCTTTTAAAAAATAATAATAATAAAAATAAATAAATAAAAATACCAAAATATTGGGTGATAGGACTATGATTATTTTTCTCCTTTCTAGCTTTCTAGTTTTTCCAATATTCTTATAATGAGAAAATATTGATTTTATGAGTTAAAAGTATTCAAATAAACAGCTGCTAATGGTAGTTTCCAAATATAACTTCTTCCTGAATATGCAGTTTCCCTGACTCGTTCTTTATTCACCCTCCCACAGCAGCCATATGCACAGGAATAACTTTTCCCATATTTGTTATGCATTAAATCGTCAAACTCAAGGCCTGGCAGACCTGTGCTCAACACAGTTCTTTGGGGATAAAGGTCCCCAATTAATAAGCATTTGAGAAC
>NW_027397592.1:0-4793 GCF_003265705.2 Callorhinus ursinus
CATCACCATGGGGTGTCTTCAGAATTATTTAGGTTTCCCTTACTTTCCTTCAGCAATTTTTGTAACATTCAGTGTACAAGATGTGCACCTTGATTACTTCTATACCTAAAAATTTGTTAATGTTGATGTTCCCTAAAATGGAATTGTTTTCTTAAATTCCTTTTTGGATGATTCATTGCTAGTGTATAAAAATAAGAGAGATTTTTGTGTATTGATATTTTGTCCTGTAACTGTGCTGAATTAGGTAACTGGCTGTAATCATTTTTGTTGATTATTTAGGAAGCTCTATGTAAGATGATGTTATCCCTGGTCTCTGATTAGACAGAGTTCTAGTGTTTCCTTTCACATGTGGATGCCTTCTTTCTTGGCTTATCCTTCTGGGTAGAACTTTCAGTACAATATTGAGCAACAGGTGAAAACCAGCAACCTGTCCTTGTTCCTGATTTCAGAGTAGAGCTGTCCATCTTCAGACATAAGCATGGTGTTTGCTAGAGATTTAATGAGAAAATTACTCCTTATTCCTGCTTTCGTGAGTATTTATATCAGCAACAGACTTTGGACTTTGGTTAGAACATTTTCTGCATCAATTAATATGACCACATGATTTATTAAAAATTCCTTGTGCTGTATAACATAGCTTGTTTCACTCTATTGAATAACCTTTGAGGTGTTTGTGCAGAGCCACTTGCTTAGGGTGCACAGTCTATGAGCTCTTGGTTTTGCAATTCTTCTGATCTAGCTCCTTACATCTCTTTTAAGAAAGGTACAGGAATGTATTTTGCTGATTTTGTGGGGTTGGTAATAGTGGTTAGGGTTAGGGTTAGGGTTAGGGTTGGAGTTAGGGATTAGGTTTAGGGTTAGGTTCTCCCTGTCCTCTGCTGCACAGAACCCCTTCTCCTCTGTAACTAGAGTGATATTTTCGGAACATAACCTTTGGGCCTTTCTGTGGTCTGCTCCCCTCCTGCCCGTCCTCTCCAGCCTCACCTCTTCCACCACAGCCACCCTTCTGTGGGCCACCCAAGTGTGTGGTTGTCCCACATGTGCCCTGGGCCTGACTACAAGCCTTTGCTTTTGCTCTGCCCTCTGCCAGGATCCCTCTTCTATCCCCCTGCTTCATATCTGGCTTGTTCCCCCATTGGCTGGGTCTGGGCTTGCCCTCTGGTGACCTGACTCATGTCTGCTGGTTGAGTGTGCTTATCCCCTATTTAAATGTAGTGCCCGCCTTCCCTGTGTGAGTGATTTACTAACCTGCCGGCTGTGGGGCAGGCACAGGGAAGTAGCCTTAGCACCTACGTAAAAACATCAGTCTCAGCGGGGCTCACCACACTTGCCTATAATGGGGGAGCTGCTGTCCTCACAGGGGGGAGCAGGTAGTACCCTTAAAGGGGGACCAGCCATGGGACGTGGTTGGACAAGACTTCCAACCTTTTGGGGCTGGGGAGATGTAGACTGGACCTGGAAGCTTACACCCTTGGATTCAAGCCTGGGACCTCAGCAAGCCCCCCCTTCTTCCTGGTGTCGTATTTTGCCTTCCCTGTCCACGGGCTGGACTTGATTCCTGATTTGGCAGAGTTTGAGGGTGACCCCTCCTAGGAATACCAGTGGCTTACTGAGCACCTTGTCAGGAGGATGCCCAGTAGCCTTCCAGGGAGGACCCTACAGGAAGTGGAGGCATGTCTGTGGGGGCCAGCGGCAGCCCATTCAAAGCAAAGTGGGACAGGTGTCTGGCCCTCCTGATCCTAGCCGCTCTGTAAGACATAGAAATCAGGGCTGTGCCCAAAGGTGTTTCCTTCCTGGAAGGTGGGGTTGGGATCTGCAGCGGGGGGCAGCCAGTGGAGGGCAACTGCATGGTTTGCCCAGGAGCTCAGCACAGGCGGAGTGTTCCTGGCTCCAGCATGCTGACTGTGGGGCTGCATGGGTTTCCAGCCTCCAAAGCCTCAGGCTCCCCTTTGGAAGACAGTCTGCTGCTGATGACCCCCATCTCGGGGAACAGATATTAGGGAGGTACTTCTGGCAGATTCCATAAGGAAGGTCAGGAGTTGGCTGTTGCTTAAAGCAGCCCAGGGCCCACCCCCTTGAAGAAGGTGCACATGTCCATGGCCCCCAACTCTGGTGTCCTGCTGCCAGCCTCTGGCAGTGACCCTCTTCCTGCCCTGTCCACTGCACCTGTGGATACGTGGTCTTCCTGGAGCTGTTCCTGCAGACACCAGAGAAGGACCTCATGGTAGGGCACGGGGTCAACTATTAGGTGTTCACCAATAAGCCGACTGCCGGGCCCCGTGTGCCCCTCCAGGTAGGCCGGAGGGTGGTGGTCCTCATGGTGGACACAGGGTCACTTAATACATCTTCACCGACGAGCTGGTTGCTGTGCCCTGTGGGCCACTCTGGGAGGGCAGGAGGGTGGTGGTCCTCGAGGTACATGGCATCCTGCTCTGGCAGGATGTGTCCATGCAGCACAGAGCGATGATCAGCCGCTTCCGCGAGCAGCGCTTCTTCTGTGACGTGGAAGACCAGGTGTGCGTGGACGTGGATGCGGGAATGAAGTTCTGGGACCATGTGGGCATAGAGATCCTGTCCCCCCTCTTTGGCACCCCACACCCTGGTTTCTACTGGGCAGCCCATGAGGACTTAACTACGAGCGCTGGACACAGTCCCAGACCCACATCCCCAGGGACCAGGGCAACTTTTACTACATGGGGGCCTTTTTTGGGAATTGGTTTTGGAGGTTCCCCGACTGACCTCGTCCTGTCACCAGGTGATGGGGGCCAACTGGCCCAATGGCATTGAGGCCGTGTGACCCGATAAGTGCCACCTCAAGAGGAACCTGCCAGGCCACAGGCCCACCAAGGTGCTGTCCCTGGAGAACCTGTGAGACCCACGGCTGCAGGGCTGTTCCCCCATCATTCCCCGGGTCATGAAGAAGCTGAGATCCATGGCTGTGCCCAAGAATCACCAGGACACCCATAACTCATGAGGGGCTGTCCCCGGAGGAGCTGTGGGACCTGTGGTATTGGGCTGTCCCCTGAAGGACCTGTGGGACCTGCGGCTGATAGGCTGGCCCCTGTCATGAAGAAGCTGAGATTCAGGCCAAGCCCAAGAATCACCAGGACAAACAGAACCCATGAGGGGCTGCCCCCAGAGGCCATGCAGGACCCGTGGCTGCTGGGCTGGCCCCAGAGGACCTGCGGGACCCGAGCCTGCTGGGCTGGCCCCCCATCATTCCCTGGGTCATGAAGAAGCTGAGATTTGGGCCATGCCCAAGAATCACTAGGATACCCGGAACTCATGAGGGGCTGCCCCCGTCTCCATCAGGAGGTGCTGCCTTGAGCGGAGCCATCAGAGCAGATTCCTACTTCTGTCCCCTTGAGGGAAACAGTGGAACCCAGCACTGCTTGCACGGGCACGCCAGCGCCCCAACCACTCCTGCACACAGGAGGCCTGCCTGGGGGCATAATTTCCTCTCTTTGTGGTCACTACATTTTGATCATTTCTGGGTCCTTTACAGGTGTGAACGGCTCCAGTTTTATGTCAGATGTTTTTCTGTGTCAATGCTGAGCAACCATCTTAAAAAGAACAATTGAGGGAAAAGGTTTTCTCCGTGGTTCTAAACAGAAATCTCCTGTTGGGGCTGGGAGCAGTCCTGTAGCAGCCATGGACCCAGAACGGGTGCTGCCTGGGTCTTCCCTCCCAGTCCTTACACCTCACCGCAGCCATGGGGCTTCAGGGTCAGGGTGCGCCGAGCCACCTCTCAGACACCCCAGTGCCCTCACCACCAGAGTCCTTGGCCGTAGCCACTAGCTCGGCCTCCAGGAGTGTGGAGTCCTCTGGGGTATATGAGGTTCCTGCCTTGGTTTTAAATGGCTATTTCTGTGCTGGTGTTTGTGAAATGTGGGCACTCACTCTGTCTGGATGTGCGTCCCCTTGGGATTCCTCAGTGCCCACCAGTGGGTTTGCACTTGTGCACTTTCTCTGGACCAGCTGCCTGCACTGTGTCTTAGCAAGCACTTACTGAGCTCAGTCACCCAACAAGGGGCAGAGCATGAGAGCGAGACCTAAGATACAGGCTCCCTGCTCCTGAGCCCTCCAGGTAATCGCGATGGCCCTGACTTCCTGACTCCTTTTGTATTGTGTTATAATGGACATACAACTGATACCATGAAGCACGTTTCAGTGGCAATAAGTATATTCCCTGTTCTGCACTGGCTACCTCTGTCCATCGCCACAATGTTTTCATCATCCCAAACTGAACCTCTGCCCACGATACCCTAACCCCCCATTCTCCTTCCCCAACCCCGGCACCCAGCAGCTCCTTCCACCTCTGTGAATGGGAGTGCTCTCCATCCCTCCCAAGTGGGGTCCTCCGGTTTCGGTCCGTTAGGGACTGGCTTATTTCACGTAGCATAATGGCCTCAAGGTCTGTCTCTGTGAGCCTGAACCTGACCCACTTTCCCCCCAAAAGTGTGGCTCAGCCCTCTCCTGTCTGAGCCGAACCTCCTCAGTCCCCTCTGCTCCCCTCACCTTCCTCCTCAGCCTGAAGAGGATCCCAGCCAGTCTGCAGCTTTGAAGACCTGTTCAGGCCAGATGACAGGCACATAACTCGGGGGCCCTAGGCCTCACCTATACCCCATCTGTCTATGTCAGGTGCCTGCCGCCCTCCCCCAACTGACCACCTACACCTCCCACAGGTGTCCCCATCTCAGGAAAGGGAAACAACTAGCCCAGACCCTTGGAGTCCTCTGGGACTTCTTGCTTGCTATCAACTCTCCCAGGAGTGAAGTGGCTACTGGAGGACA
>NW_027397592.1:4893-17329 GCF_003265705.2 Callorhinus ursinus
TTGCTTGCTATCAACTCTCCCAGGAGTGAAGTGGCTACTGGAGGACACTCAATGTCCAAAAGATTTAAAGGCATACGTGAGTCTCTGCTGCCTAAGGCAATGGATAACGGTTGGGGCAAATAGAAACCAAGCAGAATCACAGGAAGAAAGGGTGAGGAATGAGGAGCTTTAGGGAAGAACGGTCTGGAAGCTCTGACGGCCCCTACCTGAACTTCAGATGCTCTTCAGTTACTCCTGTGCCTCTGGTATCTTCCTGGAAACCTGACATGGCTGTTTTCAGACAGCTCATCCAGCAGTACCCTCAGTTTCTGGGAGGCGAATTTTCTGGAATCCGCAGGGTGTCCTGCTGCCCCACCGGGATAGCGTTTTGAAGGTGCTTTGTCCGGACATCTGAGGAGCCAAGACTGTGGGTCTGTGCCCTGGAGAGATTCTGAGCAGAACTGGTGGGATGGGAGGGCTACAATGCCCAGAGGCAGGTTTCCAGAAAGCAGACTGGGGTTCGTGGCATCCTACTGTTTTCGAATCAAAGCCCTGAGATCTTTAAAATGCCAGCAATGTTACAGCATGGGCCAGAAAAGCAAATGTCCCTGTGCACCCAACACCACCTAAACTATTGGGCATTTCTTGTCACTTGAGCTGAGCACAAAGGATTGGGAGTTGGGGCTTGAGGAGGGTCCTGGGCCAGACTTTGTATTTGGGAGACAAAGGCCATCCAGACAAGCCTGTGCTGAGCCTGAGGAGGTGGGTTTGTGTGGAGACCCCAGCTGCAGGCACTACTGTCCACGGATGATCCCTCAGCCTGCCCCAGTGCACCTGCTGCTGGGGGAGAGCCTGCCCCCTCCTCTCTGCCTGAGGGCTCTCTCCTGTACCAGGTGCCTCTTTCCCTGCGAGCCACTGCCATCCTGCAGCCTGGGAGGGTGGATAACCTGAGTTCCTCCACCTGCTGGGGGAGAACCTGCCCCCTCCTCTCTGCCTGAGGGTTCTCACCTGCATCAGGTGCACCTCCTCTCCTGCCAGTCACTGTCAGCCTACAGCCTCGGAGGGTGGATACCCTGACAACCCCCAGCCCTGTGGCCAGAGCCAGTGTGACATGGTTTCCCAGCAGGCCTGTATGCTAGGTCGCCATAGTGCTCACTCTCCTCCTGCAGGCTCACTGTGCCACATCCTCCCTCGGTCTCCCTGGGCCCAAATCTTACTCTGCTCGTGTACCATCCTTGACCCAGGCTCCACACCCTGGGACTTGGAGCAGGTCTTCTGGACCTTCTGGAATCTCGCTTCCATGCCCATGACATGGGCACAGTCCATCCTCACAGACTGCTCAGAGGAGACCCAGCGCAGGAAGAGCCAGGCCACTGCAAGGGAGATGGCAAGTGACCAAAGAGGGAGCACACAGTCCTTGCAAAAAGCACCGGGCTCACAGGACCCAGCATAGGATGTGGGTGTCAGGCCAGGGGGCACAGGGAGTCCTGGAGGGGGTGGCCCTGTCGGGGAGGCCATGGAATGGTCCCAGAGGAGGCAGGAGACAAGGAAGACGACAGGACATGGCTTCCCAAGGAGTTTGATGGAAGGATCAGAGAATTGCAGAGACCCTTGGGAGAACTCTGAGCCCCTGGAGATGTTGGCTGAAATGCTGTCATTTGGTCTGAAAAGTTGGGTCACAACACCGCAGTCGACACTGGATGATTTACTCTTTGTTGGTTCTAGGAATCAGTAGGTACCTGCCAGTAGAATTCACATTGCATGAAGTCTAGGATATACTTACTTTTCATCACTTTTCAGGACTAGATTTTTCTAGAGGAAGTGCTAAGTTTGGGTCTTCCATTCCTTTCTTTGTGCAACTGGCCTGTGTTTTCAGGAGCAGATTCCTGGGGCTCATCACCACTCCTAGCCCTGAGAATTGCTCCTGTCTCCTCCCACAGTGGACGTGGCCTCCCACAGGTTGGGTGGTTCTCACTGATGAAGCCCCAGTGCTCAGTACACAGCAGGGACCCCAGATCCTCTGCTGAATGAGGGAGGAATGAGGGAGGGAAGGAGGGATTGAGGGAGGCGGAGGGACGGAGGAAAGGAGGGAGGAGGGGTTTGCAGGTGGGGAATGAATGAGGGAGAGAAGGAATGAAGGAGGGAATAAAACCACAGAAGCCAGGTCCATAAATCAGGAGTCCTTATTTGGGGTGAGTTCCGAGGGCATTACAGCCCACCCGGGCACTGGATGGTGGCTCAAGGCATGTCTATCTGTTCTCCCAGTGCTGACCTTCCTTCTCCTTGGACCCGCTGTCATCCTGGATCCTCTCCCCATCCTCCTCAAACAATTCTCAATGTTCCCAGGAGCAGGGTGGCAGGAGGGATGGGTCTCAGGAGGGGCTTCCCAGATCCTGTGCCCTGGATGACACCGTGACAGTAGCTGCAGGGCATTCTATCCTGAAAACTGGGACCATGGATCCCTTCCATCTCCTTGGGCATTAGTGTTGTTCCATTCCCTGCTCTCTCCACCACCGCTGTGATGAACCCTCCTGACAATACCTGTGTGAAAAACCGAGCCAGATTTTCCGAGGTTGAGTCCAAGGCTGAGGATGGGTGTACCTGTGGTCTAGAATGGGTGCTGCTCACTGTTCTCCCAGACAGGGGTGCCTGTCACCGTTCTCTCCAGGGGACCTCTACTTCGTCACGTTCTCCCCAGGGCTGCTGGTCCCCAGACCAGACACCTGCCAGTCTGAGGAGGACCAGCGCTGCCTCCATAGGGTTTCCTTTGCCGGAGTCCTTCCCCAGGAGCTCCCGCATCTCTGACACATATTCCCTGCGTGCCTACTCTTCCACCTTGGACTTGCATCTGTTTGGTCTCCGTCCCTGGGGAACCCAGTGACTGGAGCGTGGTTTGGGTCAGAGTCAGGTGAAACCTTTCTCTGGCCTTGGGTTGTGAGCAATGCTTTTGCCCTTTGTGGTGTGCCTTCCAGCTTTCTGCGTTTCCCTGGTTTCTGTGTGGGTCTCAGGAGGAACCAGCACTGTCCTGTCTGGGATCAGGCTGTGGTGTCCCAGCAGGACCAGGGGTCTCGGCCCTGAGATTGTGCCCACCATTCCCTTTAGGAATTGTAATCTATGTAACCTATGATTACATCTGATGTGTAATCCATCGGGGATGTCAATATCAAATAAGGGAAATTTTATGACAAAAATACAGAAGAAAATGAGTCCCCTTTGAAAATAGGGGGACAGACACAAAGGCCACTATTGTGTGATTCCACTAGCAGAAACATCAGGAATAGGTAAAGGAACAGAGAGAGAAAGCAGCTTAGGGGTTTCCATGGTCTGGGCTGTAGGAGAAATGGGCAACGAGGGCTTCTGGTTCGGGGACTCCTTTGGGGAATGAGATATTCTGCGGCAATGTTCTGGGGTGTGGTGGCACAGCGTTGGGCATGTACTTAATGCTCAGGACGTGTTCAATTGAAAACAAGTAATTTTATTTAAAACAAATAATACACAGTATATAGGACATGGAAGGATAAAATAACAGTTAATATGTACCAGAGAGAAAGAACATAGGGGGAGGGGATGAAACAATCGGGCGGGGTCTCGGGTTCCAGTGATGGAAATAAGGGTAATTGTACAAGGAGCTCCCCCTGCAGGGCTGTGGGCTCTGGATGTGGCCGTGGGAGCCCTGCAGGAGCAGGAGTAGGGGCAGGGGTTAGGATAGGGACAGGAGCAGGGGCAGGATCTGGGTCCGAGGCAGGGGCATGGGCTAGGGTGGGGGAATGGGGAGTGGCAGGAACTGTAGCAGGGGCAGGGACAGGGACTGGGGCAGGATCAGGTGCCAGTTCTTCCTGGACAGCACCAGGCTCTCCGTGGGCAGGTGCCGGGTCACCTGCTGGCTCCTGGTCTCCTACTGAAGTCACTGCAGGCACTACCCCTCCCTCCAGATCCGGCTCTAGCTCCTCAGGTGGTGGAGCAGCTGTGAGAAGAGAAAAGCTCACCCCCGTGCCTGCTCTCCATGGGCCTTTGCAGAGACAGAGCCCAGCCCAGGGTCTCCCAGAGAAGCCACAGCCGGAAAGGACCCCTCACGGGGTCGTCTCCCCAACTGCAGTCCTGCTCTGTGCTCTGTGCCCAGTCGTTGCTCCTGGCCCCACACCAGCCTCTGGCGGCTCCTCCCTGTGGGGCCAGCACCAACCCGTCCCCACACACCACACCACAAACACCCAGCCCCAGGCTTCTCACCCTCGGCCTCGGCCTCCGTGGGCTCCTGCTCCTGGACCACTGTCCGGTGAACAACCACCTGGGGCAGTGGTCCATGTGGTGTCGGAGGTCTTGCCTGGCAATCCCCAACAAATTTCTCGGGATGCCTGTGGGGTCAACCCCTCTGTCAGGGAGGAGGGCATGTCCGCCAGCTGCCTCTCCATGTCCTCCGTGGCCTTCTGCAAAGACAGGGACTGGTAGCCGGCCCCGAGGCATCACAGCCCTGCCCGGCCATCCGCGCTGTCCTCCTGCCCAGTCCCCCTGCTGCTCCCAGATCAGACACACACCTGTGCGTGCACAGCCCTGCACCCAGGATGCAGTGACCCATCCCTGCAGGGCTATCGGGATAAACCTCGGGCAGAAGGGTCAGCGCCCACACACCCCATCCCACACAGTCAGCCTTGACCTTGAACATGATCTGCTCACCGGGTATCTGACCCCTGATCATCCTGCTCCTGCTCAGGGTGGCCCCACACCCATGACCCCTCTTTACACACAAACTCACACACAGACGCACATACTCACACACAGACACACAAACACGCACAGACACACACCCCATCCACATACGTGCACACACACACACACTCACACACAGACACACGTACGCACACACACAGACACACACACACACACACACACACACACAGAGGGAGGGCACCTGGGGCTACACAGGTCATCAGAGCGAGTGGGGCTGGGTGGCTGGCCTTGGGCCTCCTGCTGGCACCTTTGTTCTTCCGGCCAAATGGCCAGAGGTGGTGGGGAGCCCTGACATGAAATCCCCAGCGGGGGACAGCGTATGCAGGGCACACTTTCTTCTGCCTGCAGCCTCCGGACCTCAGAAAGCAGCACGTGAACATCTTGGTTTGAGGATCTCCAATGAAATGAGCTGGGTAGGGGGCTATCTGTGGAATGTGGGTGCCTGGTTACCGGGGTTCCAAATTCTGTTGGGCTCTGTTGTCAGGGAAGTGAGGTCACCGTTGCCCGGGGTTCCCTTACCCAACTTCCTCCTCACAAAGGAGCCCCTCGAGAGTCCCCCTCCCCCCCTGCTCAGTGCTCACCCTCCCCCCATGCCCCATCCACACAGCCCACCCACAGCCCCGGAGGCCTGGGTGCAGCCAGTGTAGCCGCCGTGAGGGCACAGAGCTGGATTCAGACCTGGTTCCTGCGTTTGCCCATGGTTATGACCCTGGACAGACCCTGTGCCACTCAGGGCCTCCCCAGGCTCCCCATCTGCACATCAGGGTATTCTGGCTTCTACTTCTAGGTTCACCATCAGGGGTAGAACCTCTACACATGTTCCCTACCTACTATCACAGGAGGCTGGTACACACGTGGCAATGCAAGGATGATCCAGGAGCTGGGCTTGGCATGGAACAGAGCTCAGAGGGGCTTGGCTCTGCTCTGGGGTCCAGTCAAAGCCAGCCCCCTCCTGCCTGTGTCCCAGCCCCCGTGTGAAGGTAGTAATGAACTCATTCTGACCTTGTCCCCTGGTGACGCAGACTTCCAGGGGCTCCCATTAGGGTTAGGCTCAGGTCCCAGAGCCTCGTCTGTGCCCGTGTGCTGGGCAGTCCCCACTGTGGCCCCTGGCACCCCTGAATCCTGGTCACACATCCATGTGGAATCCCGTCCCATCCAGGGAGGATGGCCTGTGTGACGGCACTCTCAGGAATGGAGTGGCACAAAATGCCGGGATGTCATTTCCAAGCTGGTGGAGGAAAGTCTATGACTTCTCCTGGTTCCCTCTGTCATGGGTTCATTCTCTGTCTCCTTCTCTGTCTCTGTTTCTGTGTCTCTCACAGGAACAGGATCTGTGGGTTCCATGGCAATGTGAGAAACCTCAGAAGCCTCCCTTGTACCCATTTTCCTCTCCGGTCCCGGTGTTCCATTCCTTCCTAAGGCCTCCTCACCCTGACCAGAGCAGTGATTCTGGATCCTCTTCCACATGGGGAACCTGAGGCCAGAACAAGGAGGGCCCTGACCTTGGTCTCCAGACTGGTGGACTAGTGCTCTGCCACGTTCTGCACACCCAGGTCCTCAGCCCCCCAAGCCCCGAGTCTTTCCTCTGCTGAGAAGGACCTCGAGTGTGTACAAATCATTTTCCCAAGACAGATCACAGGGGGTTGGGGATGGAGATCCAAGGCAAACAGGCTCTTCTACAAGCCTGTGGGACCCTTGGGACACTGCATCTCTGCAGCCCAAGTGACAGAGGAGTAAGCTGAGGCCTTTTGTGCTATAGCCCCTCTGGACTTGGGAGTGGGTATCTCTTCCTACTCCCAAGTGCCCAGGGTGGTGGTGGACACTGGAACCCAGACCCTGTCTTCTCCCTGTTCCCTCGCAACTCCCTGGGTCCCCTGGGAACCCCGGACCATCAACCTGGCCTGTCTCCCTTCCCCATGCTCTGGATCTGGGTCCTTGCCAGGAGTCCTGATGCCCTGCCCCATGGCCCAGCCGTCTCCAACCTCTTTCTTCTTTCCCCCTTGTCCCCCACTTCGTTCCCAGGGTGTCCTCCCCTTCTGACCCCAGCTGGGCAAAATAATGTGTGTGTGTGGGTGGGTTTGCAGGTGCACATGCCTCTTCGTGCATGGGGATGCCAAGGTCATGTTGCCACATGGGACGGGGTGGGTAGCTGTCCCCAAGGATCTGAGGGGCTCTCACCCCCAAAGCGAACCTCATGGGAGGGTTGGGGCTGGTCTAGGACCGGAAAGCAGCCCTGCTCCTTGGGCTCTGCACCCCTCATTTGTCCTGGGCCAGTACCTGCCTCTCTTGACCCAGGTTCCCAAATGTCGCTGAGGGTTGGACATGGAAACGCTTGAACGTGGCCGCTCCTTCAGGGGTAGGTGGGTGACAGGTGCACCAGGCAACAGGCCTTCCCACCGAGAGGGCCAGCCAGGTGTGTCATGGCCAGGTATGCAATGGAGAACTGCACACAGCACCTGTACAGTGAACCAGCCCTGTGGCGGATGTACACGAGCCCCATGGCTCTGCACCTGACCGGTCCCCCACATTCCCTTACCACAGCTGACTGCTCTGTGGCCCCAAAGTCCACTGGGCCCCTCAATCACACCCACCCTGGGCCACAGGCCTTAGTGTGCAAGGCCAGGTGGCTAGGACATCTGGGGACGCACAGGTCATTGAATACCCCCCACCCAGCTGGCCTGGAATGCAGACTGCCTTTCCAGGTCCAGCTAAGTGCAGGGCTGGGCCAGTGGACTTGGAGTCATCAGTGGAGGCTGACTCAGGACAGGGAGATCAGTCCACCCCATCCCCTTCTCCTCTCCTCCTTCTGCCTTGTCTTCCTAGCAGGACCCAGGGCAGAGGTCCAGCCTGTCCCTGGCTGCAGCCCTGGCTGGACTCAGAGGGGCGGGAAGGAGGCCGGGGAGGAGGGGCCCACCAGCAGGATGCCCGAGTGTGAAGGGGGTCATTACTGTAATGAGGGACCCCATGGGCATTCAGGGATTTCAGCCCTTCGTAGACATGCGCATGGGCCTCAGGACTCGGCCCCTGCCCCATCCTTCACTCTCCACAAGGCCCTGCATCCTCCCCAGCCCAGTCCTGGTCCACAGCCAGTCCTCTCCTGCCCCCAGAAATCCAGCTGCTCCACGGGCTGCAAAATCATTACAAGCTGGAACCGAGCCATCCCTATGTGGCCTGGTTCCGGGTCCTGCAGCCCCACAGTGAGGAGAGGTGAGGTCAGGCAGGAGCGGGGAGAGGGCAGAGTGGACTCTCCCTGGGGGCCATGGATCGCTGGTCAGTGCAGACCCTGTTGTGTGCCGGCCCCTAGGGCACCCAGATTTCAGCTCCCAGTCAGGCTCTTGGAGGGAGACCAGAGTGTGGCTCCTGCTAGCTCAGACGTGTCACTCCGTCCTGTAGCTACAGCCTGTCCCACCAGCTGAACTTCCTCTCCTCGTCGGCCAGCTCACCTTCATGGTCAAGAACAGGCCATAATGAAGCTCAGCGGCAGTTGCGTGGCTGGGCAGGCAGGGGAGGGCTCGCTCTGGGCTCAGGGAGCCTCTGGCTGTTCTAGCAGTGGCTCTGGAGGGCTGCCCTTCCAGATTCTCTGCTGACTAGCCCTGGGTTAGGGTGAGGGTTAGGGTTATGTTGAGGGTGAGGGTGAGTTTTAGGGTTAGGGTTAGGGTTCATGGTGAGGATGAGGGTGAGGGGTGAGGGTTAGGGTTAGGGTTAGGGTTAGGGGTAGGGGTTAGGTTTAGGGATAGGAGATGATGGCTCCTGATACTCAGGTAAAGATATATAAGACCTACTGGATATTCAGTCGAAGGGCATGTGACCTCCTGAAAGTTATGTGAGCTGAGAAAGTGTGACATTCAGTTAGAAAGTTAGTAGGAGTATAAAGTTCATTTGACAATCTGAAAACTCATAACACTCAGGAAGAAGCTATGAGGTGTCCTGACACACAGGTAGGTGAGGGACAACCTCTTGATGCTCAGATGGTCTGGTGGAGAACTTACACTCAGGGAGAGGAGGGAACACTGCCCTTCATGCAGGTGGAGGTGTGACCTCCTCACACTCCTACAGGAAGCTGAAACTTCTTAACATGCAGGTATGTGAGGTGAGCATTTGTCATCCTCCCGTCGGTGAGATGCCGTCTCCTGAAAATCAGAAAACTGAAACCTCAGGATATTCAGGTGATTGTGGT
Source organism: Callorhinus ursinus (assembly GCF_003265705.2). NCBI lineage: Eukaryota > Metazoa > Chordata > Mammalia > Carnivora > Otariidae > Callorhinus > Callorhinus ursinus. Next base: position 13,775 of record NW_027397592.1, read on the forward strand.
GAGAATTCCTGACCCTCAGGTATAGGAGACACATCTTCCTGCATGTAGGTCCCAGAGAGGAGACCTGGAGACACGCAGGTAGGAAACACCAGACCCTGTGATGCTCAGCAGTGAATAGAAAGGTGGGCTTTGTATTCCTAAATTAGAGAAATTCAAAGTGGCTCTTTGAAAAATGTGCTGATAGTATGTACTTGGAAGAGGGAAAGAAAATTTGCCCTACACAGGGTCAAGGATCGATTAATCTGGTGAGCCCGACACCCTGTGACCTTGACATGCTGCATCATCTTGACACATAGGGACAGAACTGCCCCTCAACCCATGATTTGGAACAGGAACTGTGGTTGCAGCTTGCATGAGGGGCAGACCCTGACACTGCACAAAACTGGATTCTCAGATGATACGGAGCCTTCAAAGGGTAACTGGGAATGAAGATCCTGGCATTGGGACAGAGGGCGGGGGCTGCACATGAGCCCCCATCACCTGAGGGTTGCAGAGGAGCCTGTACAGAAAGTTGGCATCTTGTTTCAGTCTGGACCGGTTAAGCTAAAGGGCTCCTGCCTAGCCTGACTATTGGGGTGGGGGAGGGGGGAGGTAGCCATGCTGATTTGTCAGGAGGCCACAGAACTTTGCGAGGTCACTGGGCTTCCAGGCCAGGCTGGGGCAGGTGTATGGTAGAGATGATGCCAACTGCCATTCTGCTGGCCTTGGCAGTGTCTGTGGTTGCCAAAGATAATGCCACGTGTGAGTATGTGTCAGGGACACCTCCGGGGGTTGGAAAGGGTGTTTTCTGAATAGCAAGCCCCACCCAGACACCCTCTGTCCAGGACTAGGAAGGAGGCCAATCTTGAGCCTTAGTAGTCCCCTGGGTCTCACGGGTGTGACCCACATCCCCAACTCAGACCATCCTTGCTCCCAGCTTCATCAGCCGAGAGACCCCACGGCTGACCCCGGGCTCCTATGCCTCCCGTAGCACAGACGCTGGGGTCCTTCCCTCACCTAGAGACTGACCTCACTGCCTCTTGCACATCAAGTCCCAATTTTTAGAAACCCCTTTCTTCCCACGGATAGTGAGGTGCCCCTCCTGTGGCTGACCCCAAAGACCCCAGGGTATTGTCATGGCATTCTTCTAGGTTCCGGCCTCCACCTTAAACTCTGACAGAACCCAAGTTACCCCCAAACTCTTGTGGCCTCTCCCCAGTTCCCAGAACTTCCACCCCGGGTCCCCGCTGCTCCCCACATCTGGGATCACTGGACCTGCTGTGGCTATGCTCCCTCCTCCTGCCACCATCCAAACCCACATCGCAGCCCCAACACCCCTGTGGCTGTTTCCTGAGTCTCCTGCCCAGAATCGGCTCTAAAGACCTCAAGCCATTACACCTCTCTCTCTCCTCCTCTAGCCTCCCCCGCTGCCTCGGGATCTCCCATATTTCTAGGGCCCTTATCATCCTTCCTGCTTCCTATGGCGCCTTCTTTCCTCGCCTTGGGGCTTCCTTCACCCACAAGACCCCAGAACTCATACTCCTCCAAACAAGTTCTGAAGCCTGTAGCTTCTGGCTTCCCTACCACCCTGACAGCACCTCTCCTCAGCAGCTCCCCCTCGAACCCTCCTCACTCCCGGTTGCCCCACTTTGCCCAGCCCCCTAGCCCTGATTCCCCCATCGTGCATGTGCGAGGACAGGCTATGCCTATTCTTGGTTTGAACTGCGCCCCTGCTCTCTCCCCAGTGCCCCCTGTGGTTTACGGTTCAGGCAGTACCCACCGGGAAGTGGCCGTATCGTCGGAGGGCAGGATGCAACAATCGGGGCCTGGCCCTGGATGGTCAGCCTCCAGGTATTCATGTCCCATAATAACCGAAGGTACCATGCGTGCGGAGGCACCTTGCTGAACTCCCATTGGCTGCTTACTGCTGCCACTGCTTCCTATCCAAAAAGTACGTGTGGGAGCGCGTGGAGGGAGGTCTTCAGAAAGGCTCTTCCCAGAAAGGGATATTCTCCAGGGCTCTCTGTGCGCAGTCTCCCTGGAGCTCTGGGCTTTGTGGCAACCAGACCGTGAGTGGGTGGTCCCAGGCCCTTGCTGAGGAGGGCTCTGAGGATCATGATCACCAGAGGTTTCTGTCAAGTCCGTCCTTTCTGAGGATGACCTGGCTTGCCTCTGTGCCCACAGAAAAGTATATGACTGGAGACTGATTTTTGGAACAAGGGAAATTGTGTATGGGAATGAAAAGCCAGTGAAGCTGCCTCAATAGGAGAGATATGTCGAGAAAATCATCATTCATGAGAAATACATCCCCAGTTTAGAGCACAATGACATCGCTTTCATGAAGATCACCCCTCCCGTTCCCTGTGGGCAATTCATCGGAAGGGGCTGCCTGCCCCAATTTAGGGCAGTCCGACCTCGAGTTCCCTAGGCCTGCTGGGTGGCTGGCTGGGGATTCTTGAAAGAGAAAGGTGAGTATGGGAGGGGCTCTCACAGGGGTAGGGACACTGCAGGTCATGTCTTCAGTGGTCTCTGAAGTGCAGGGGACATATGTGGTGCCTAGTGGTAATGTCCACCAGAATGCGGGACACTGTCCCCTTTTAGAGCGGGAGAAACTGGCAGCCGAGGCCCGTGTCCACAACCTCATCACTGATGGCTCGTGTGGTTGTTGGGTGGAAGGGTGCATGCAGCCCCAGGAGAACCTGGGTATTTTTCGAATGGGGTATGGGCTGTGGCTCTATCTGGGGCCTGGAACCCCAGTTGCTACCTTCTGGAAATGGGGGATTGTCCCCTGATACGGCACTTGGAGAAGAGCTCGAGATGGGGTTTTGTGGTTGCGGGCCAACTCCTCCCCTCTCTGGACAACTATTTCCCCATCTGTGAGTGGAAGGGACATGTCACATGGTCTCTGAGCTCTGAGACCCCAGAGCCCAGCCCTCTAGACCTCAGTGAACGTCAGCTCCACACCCTCGCTGGTCACAATGTGAGAATCCACCCCCCCCCATTCGAGTGACTTCGTTTTCTCTGGAGAGAGGGGACAGGGTTCTTGGCAGGCCAGCACTGGGCAGCAAGGGATGGCGAGTAGGTTAGGCCTCTCAGCTTTCCACAGGTGACCATATGGACTTTTTACCCAGTCACATTGTGGATGAGAAGAGAGACTGAAAGCTCTTCTGTCCGTTGATAATGGAAAACTGAGGGCTCCTAATACCTGAAATACTTTACCTGTTTTAAATATTTTCATTATTTCAAAAATATCGTTGGATATAAATTTGTGCTTAATATAATCAAAATGTTATGGTTTAGAGAAGAAAGAATCAAAAATGTTCACTAGCCCCATCAAGAATACAAGGATGTTCCAGAGTCATGCTCTCTTACATTAGAAGTACACACTGGTACCAGACTCTGGCCCTATTTCACTGTGACAAGGTGGTCTTCATCCCCTTTGTCTTTAAACCTGGGATGACTCATATGTGATATAAGACCAAATAAATCTCAGATACTTAACTCTATATTCTTTTCACATAAATCACTTAAGCAATATGATGATAACATAGCCACCTAAGAAATACTCCCACTTGA
>NW_027397592.1:17429-18289 GCF_003265705.2 Callorhinus ursinus
GATTCTGGGAAGTGATAGAGCCGCGGAGCACAAAATCGGACCTTTTAGAAGTTGGTTCTAAACTTCTAAGGGGAGGAGGGACGTCGCTGCAGTGGCTAAGCGGGGGGTGGAATCCTCCCAGGACAGTGTGGACTCAGGACCCTTGTGGTCACAGAGAGACCGGGGGTGCCTGGGTGCGCCAGAGCTCCCAGTTATCGGAGCGGGGAAGCCGGCTGCAGAGACGGGGCCGAGGCGCGGGCTCTCAGCTCGGGGTGCCCATAAACTGTGATCTGCGGCCCAGTCGGGGCACGGCTGCTGCCAGCAGGCGGCAGATCCGGGGAGACTCCCCTTCCTTCCCAGGGAGGAGCGATGCGGGAACGCACTGCAGGGATCTGCTGGGTTTGGAGACTCCGCGCGGGGTCGGGTGCCAGAGATAGCAACGCTCGATCACAGGCCGGGTGAGCACGGAGTGTGGCCGGAGACCGGGGACACGGAAGTGACTGCTTTTCTCTGGGGGCACACTGAGGAGCGGGGCCCCGAGTTCTCAGCTCCTCCGGGTGGAGATTGGGAGGCCACCATTTCTGACCTGGTCCTCCAAATCTGTACCGACAGCTTGCAGGGAACAAAAGCTCCTGAGAGCAAACCGGAGCAGCTTCCTTAGCCCGGACTCACAAGGGCGGGGCAACTCCGCCTCCGGGAAAGACATTTGGAAACCACAGCAACAGGCCCCTCCCCCGGAAGATCAGCACAAACAGCCAGCAAGCCAAGACCAAGTTGATCGATCAAGGAGAATGGGAGAACTCCAGCGCTAGGGGAATACTGCACATAGATTCGTGGCTTTTTTTTTTTTTTTTTAACCATGATTCATTATTTCATCAAAG
>NW_027397592.1:18389-22514 GCF_003265705.2 Callorhinus ursinus
AATTTTTGTTGACTGTTTTTTTTATTTTTCTTTTTCCCTTTTTCAACCAACATCTTATCAATCCCTTTTTAAAAAAAAACATTATTAATTTTTCATTTTTATAGTCATATTTTATCCCTTCATAGTAGTTACCCTTATTTTTGGCATATATATATGTTGTTCTTTCTTTAAAATTTTAAGGTACAGTTTCTTCTAACAGATCAAATTATACCCTAAATCACTAGTGTATGGCTTTGTTCTAGTCTCCTGCCTGATCACATTCTCTCCCTTTTTCCTTTTTTTTTTTCTTAAATCTTTCTTTTTTCAAACAACTTATCTTACCAAGTCCTTTTATAAAATCTTTTATAATTTTCATCTTTACAGTCATCTTCCATCCCTTCATTGTATCAACCCTTATTTTGTACATATATGTCTTTCTTCCTTTAAAATTTTAGGAGGCACTTTTTTCTAACAGACCAAAATACGCCCAAAATCTAGTGTGTGGCACTGATCTATGCACTAGCCTGATCATATTTGATCATATTCTGCTTTTATTGTATTGTTTTGTTTTTGTTTTTTTCTTTTTTTTTCTTTTTTTTTCTCTTTCTTTCCCTTTCTTTTCCCCTGGTTTCAGGTCTTTTCTGATTTGTATACAGTATATTTGCTGGGGACGTTGTAAACCTGTTAGCATTTTGTTCTCTCATTCATCTATTCTCCTCTGGACAAAATGACAAGACGAAAGAAATCACCTCAGGAAAAAGAACAAGAGGTAGTACCGTCAGCCAGGGACCTACTCAATACGGACATGAGTACGATGTCGGACCTAGAGTTCAGAATCATCACTTTAAAAATACTAGCTGGGCTTGAAAAAAGCGTGGAAGTTATTAGAGAAACCCTTTCTGGAGAAATAAAAGAACTAAAATCTAACCAAGTCGAAATCAAAAAGGCTATTGATGAGGTGCAATCCAAAATGTGGGCACTAACTGCTAGGATAAATGAGGCAGAAGAGAGAATCAGCGATATAGAAGACCAAATGATGGAAAATAAAGAGGCTGAGAAAAAGAGAGAGAAACAATTACAGGATCACGAGGGCAGAATTCGAGAGATAAGTGATACGATAAGACGAAACAACATTAGAATAATTGGGATCCCAGAAGAAGAAGAGAGAGAGAGAGGGGCAGAGGGTATATTGGATCAAATTATAGCAGAGAACTTCCCTAATGTGAGGAAGGAAACAGGGATGAAAATCCAGGAGGCACAGAGAACCCCTCTCAAAATCAATAATAATAGGTCAACACCCCGACATCTAATAGTAAAACTCACGAGTCTCAGAGACAAAGAGAAAATCCTGAAAGCAGCTCGGGAGAAGAGATATGTAACCTACAATGGTAGAAACATTAGATTGGCAACAGACCTATCCACAGAAACCTGGAGGCCAGAAAGGACTGGCAAGATATTTTCAGAGCACTAAACGAGAAAAATATGCAGCCAAGAATACTATATCCAGCTAGGCTATCATTGAAAATAGAAGGAGATCTAAAAAGCTTCCAGAACAAACAAAAACTAAAGGAATTTGCAAACACGAAACCAGCCCTCCAGGAAATATTGAGAGGGGTCCTCTAAGCAAAGAGAGAACCTAAAAGCAGCAAAGAGCAGAAACGAACACAGACAACAGACAGTTAACAGTCACCTTACAGGTAATACAATGGCACTAAATTCATACCTTTCAATAGTTACCCTGAATGTAAATGGGCTCAATGCCCCAATCAAAAGACACAGGCTATCAGATTGGATTAAAAAACAAGACCCATCCATATGCTGTGTGCAAGAGACTCATTTTAGACCCAAAGACACCCCCAGATTGAAAGTGAGGGGGTGGAAAACAGTTTACCATGCTAATGGACACCAAAAGAAAGCTGGGGTGGCAAACCTTATATCAGACAAACTAGATTTTAAAACAAAGACTGTAATAAGAGATGAGGAAGGACACTATATCCTACTTAAAGGGTCTATCCAACAAGAAGATCTAACAATTGTAAATATCTATGCCCCGAACATGGGAGCAGCCAATTATATAAGGCAATTAATAACAAAAGCAAAGAAACACATTGACAACAATACAATAATAGTGGGGGACTTTAACACCCCCCTGACTGAAATGGACAGATCATCTAAGCAAAAGATCAACAAGGAAATAAAGACTTTAAATGACACACTGGACCAAATGGACTTCACAGACATATTCAGAACATTCCATCCCAAAGCAACGGAATACACATTCTTCTCTAGTGCCCATGGAACATTCTCCAGAATTGATCACATCCTAGGTCACAAATCAGGTCTCAATCGGTACCAAAAGATTGGGATCATTCCCTGCCTATTTTCCGACCACAATGCTTTGAAACTAGAACTCAACCACAAGAGGAAAGTCGGAAAGAACTCAAATACATGGAGGCTAAAGAGCATCCTACTAAAGAATGAATGGGTCAACCAAGAAATTAAAGAAGAATTAAAAAAATTCATGGAAACCAATGAAAATGAAAACACAACTGTTCAAAATCTTTGGGATACAGCAAAGGCAGTCCTGAGAGGAAAGTATATAGCAATACAAGCCTTTCTCAAGAAACAAGAAAGGTCTCAAATACACAACCTAACCCTACACCTAAAGGAGCTGGAGAAAGAACAGCAAATAAAGCCTAAACCCAGCAGGAGAAGAGAAATCATAAAGATCAGAGCAGAAATCAATGAACTAGAAACCAAAAGAACAGTAGAACAGATCAACGAAACTAGGAGCTGGTTCTTTGAAAGAATTAACAAGATTGATAAACCCCTGGCCAGACTGATCAAAAAGAAAAGAGAAATGACCCAAATCAACAAAATCATGAATGAAAGAGGAGAGATCACAACCAACACCAAAGAAATACAAACAATTATAAGAACATATTATGAGCAACTCTATGCCAGCAAATTAGATACCCTGGAAGAAATGGGTGCATTCCTAGAGATGTGTCAACTACCAAAATTGATCCAGGAAGAAATAGAAAACCTGAACAGACCAATAACCACTAGGAAATTGAAACAGTCATCAAAAATCTCCCAAGAAACAAAAGCCCATGGCCAGATGGCTTCCCAGGGGAATTCTATCAGACATTTCAAGAAGAATTAATACCTATTCTCCTGAAACTGTTCCAAAAAATAGAAATGGATGGGAAACTTCCAAACTCATTTTATGAGGCCAGCATTACCTTGATCCCAAAACCAGCCAAAGACCCCATCAAAAAAGAGAATTACAGACCAATATCCTTGATGAACATGGATGCAAAAATTCTCACCAAAATCCTAGCCAATAGGATCCAACAGTACATTAAAAGGATTATTCACCACGACCAAGTGGGATTTATTCCTGGGCTGCAAGGCTGGTTCAACATCCGCAAATCAATCAACGTGATACAATACATTAACAAAAGAAAGAACAAGAATCATATGATCCTCTCAATAGATGCAGAAAAAGCATTTGACAAAGTACAACATCCTTTCTTGATCAAAACTCTTCAGAGTATAGGGATAGAGGGTACATACCTCAATATCATAAAAGCCATCTATGAAAAACCTACAGCGGATATCATTCTCAATGGGGAAAGGCTGAGAGCCTTTCCCCTAAGGTCAGGAACGCGACAGGGATGTCCACTCTCACCACTGCTATTCAACATAGTATTAGAAGTCCTAGCCACAGCAATCAGACAACAAAAAGAAATCAAAAGCATCCAAATCGGCAAAGAGGAAGTCAAACTCTCAGTCTTTGCAGATGATATGATACTGTATGTGGAAAACCCAAAAGACTCCACCCCAAAACTGCTAGAACTCATACAGGAATTCAGTAAAGTAGCAGGATATAAAATCAATGCACAGAAATCAGTGGCATTCCTATACACCAACAACAAGACAGAAGAGAGACAAATCAAGGAGTCTATCCCATTTACAATTGCACCCAAAACCATTAGATACCTAGGAATAAATCTAACCAAAGAGGCAAAGGATCTGTACTCAGAAAACTATAAAATACTCAGGAAAGAAATTGAAGAAGACACAAAGAAATGGAAAAACGTTCCATGCTCATGGATTGGGAGAATCAACATTGTGAAGATG